>NW_016107591.1:2569914-2589964 GCF_001604975.1 Cebus imitator | reverse complement strand
AAAAAAAAAAAAAAAAAAAAAAAAAAAGGTTCAGTTTAAAAGTCTTCCAGAAATCTTTGTTTTGTATAGGGTACTCAAGTCCTGGAAATAATTCATTATAATTTCACTTGTAACATCTCAAGAATTATTGTAAGCAGAAGAAACATGTTCAGAGACCAAATTAATCTCAAATTACATTCTTCAGTTGGTACTACCAATTCTGCCAATTTATGAGGTCATACCTGAAAACATAGCATAGAGGATCGTTCTTGTTAGCATATAAAATGTATGCAAAAAAGCTTTAGATATCCAATTATAGTGTGAAGAAAAATGAGCAATAATTCACCAAGAATGCGACATTGTAGCATGGGACTGTTTTGTTTGCTGTGATCAAATTTAGAAGGATGACTGATCTCAGTGCTGAAATAGGCGATGATAAGCATCACGGAGAAACATTTTTCCAGGGAAAGATTGGGAACTAATTCTCATCCACGATTAAATCTGTTCATCAAATATATTTTCTGAAATACATCTGCCACTTGCAGCATGAGATTATGGTTACAATTAGCAGCTGTTGTCAGCTCTGCTTCACCTCATTAGTAATCATGGATCTACAAAGTTATAGGGTTGATTATAGCTTTACAAGAACTGAAAGAACATGTTGCCTCATTTCACACCTATTTTATGCTTAACGTATTTAAAGTTCAATGATTTTTAAAAGAAATCCTTTCTACGGCTGTGGAATTGAAAAGTAACAAAACAAACTTTCTGGTGAGAGATTTAACCATGTCTCAATAAAATGTCCATGGCTTCAGAATAAACTGGAATAAATGTGTAAGTGCATTCCTATATAGAGCTGCTTCTCTCATATTTACTTGATTTTATTGCAAGAGGTAAAATAATAATAATCTAACAACAATATCACTAATCTCTGTAAAAAGATTTGAACTTTTTTCAAATGAAATTAAAAATAATGTCATTGTATAGCTAATACTCTATTCATTTTTGAGAGGTAATGAAGGTTGGATAGGTCGCAGCTATAAGAAACATGTTTCTGGAGCGCAGTAGCTGGAAAGTAAAATGACATCCTAGCTAAATTGACATAGTCAGTGGAAGAAATATATGGAATCTCTTAGAGAAAAAGGAATGTATTCCTGACATATCTCGCATATTACGCATTTGTTCTGGTGTCTGTAATTTAGTTTAAATTATTTGTGCTAGGTAAAATATATATATATATATCTGACACATGCTTGACTTTTAACGGTAGAACATAAAAATACAAAGAGCAAACAAGAAAAATGAAACGCAGAGTTCAGCTTCTGTGGGAAGAGAGCTCTTGTGCCCTCTTGCACATGTTCTTTGATGCCTATATGATTGGATCCTGTCTCTGTAGAAAGTATTCATACAAAAATTTATGACAATGGCCTTTTTTTAACTTATTGTCCAAAATTCAATGAGAGGAGACCAATAAAATATTGTTGTCATAATAGGCCATCTGCTGGAACATAGAGATAGCTTTGTTCTGTGTGCAGGGTTTATCAGGCTCTTTCTGGTCATTTGTGGTAATCCAATGTATTTATTATTAATAAGTAAATCAGAATGTCCTATTCTGTGTTGAAAATAGAAATTTGGCTGCTAAATAAAAGAAAATTATCTCTGAGCTTTGACAAATTGTGAGACATCGTGTGCACTGGAAACAAAAATCTGAATATAGACCTGGAGGTTGGCAATGTCAAAGTTAAAAGTGAGCTATTTCTGTATCATTAGAGAGTTTTCTTCATGGATTCTTAAGGTGAAAAACAGTGCCTTTCAAGGTTGTACCTAAGAGTAGGGTGGCCAGAAACCCAAATCTATTTTGATCTTGAAAAAAGATACAAATAATGTCAAAGTTTGACTTTTATCATGTTGCAATTGTTAGCTGTTCCTCAATCATAGAAATATCATAGAAATCTCTAGGCCAAACTCCAGGGCAACTAGCAATGAGTGCAAAAGGAAAATTTAATTTCCTCTCTGATATTCAATGGAAACAGTAGGAAAAAATCCAAGAACTATTCTGACATAAGCAGGTAATGGTTAACTATTGACCTTTCCAACAATAGAGAGAAATATTTACAGGTGAATATTATGAATTGAGCTCCATTCAATGCACAGATGTAGTTCTGTTCTTTTACTTTCCCTTTATTTTTGTGCATTTTAGGTTTATTTTTATTCATAAGCAGAATTTGTGTAGCTAAGGAATAAGTACATTTTTACTGTTCCAATGACTTTCTTTGCTTTTATCTCAAAAACCTTGTAATACTGATTTGGTTCCAACATCAATAAAACCCATATCAGGAAGTGTAAGAGAGTTGAAACCTATAGATAGGAAGCATAATATTTTGTTTCATGTTAGCCCAGCTGGAAATAGAGATTAAAAAGGAAAATTTCAATATAACTTGCATGCTCAGTTTTGCTACATTGTTATTTTACAAATCAGATCTATCTCTGATAATAGTCTTACAGAGAATTGTTAGCTAAAAGCCAACATGACTTCTGCTTCCAGAAAACAATAAATTAAAACAAAACATTTCTGGAAGCAGAAGCCTCTGTTGCCTGGCTGAAGTGAAGTGGTGTGATCTCGGCTCACTGCAACCTCCACCTTCTGGGTTCAAGCAATCCCCTGCCTCAGCCTCCTGAGTAACTGAGACTGCAGGTGCCTGCCACCACACTCAGTTAATTTTTGTATTTTTTGTAGAGATGGGGTTTCACATGTTGACCAGGTTGGTTTCGATCTCTTGACCTTGTGATCTGACCACCTCGGCCTTCCGAAGTGCTGGGATTACAGGTGTGAGCCACTGCGTTTGGCATAAATGATTGTATTTTAAGTGCCTAAATTCTTTTTATAACACCTTTTGGAAAGATTACAGTAACGATTACTGAACATCTTGAGGGAATACTATCATTTCCATGTAGTTCTGTTGTGGATTGCAGAATCCTACTGAATGACAAAAGGGAGATGGTTGAACTATTGCCATGTACTGGGAGTGAGGTAGAACCTAAGACCAGCTATATGAAGTTTTTTAGCCATTCCGCCATTTAGATGACACCCAATAACTTTTTCCACGGCCCAAATACTCTCTTTGAAGCAGTATCTGTGACTCTGCAATATTATTTTATAAAATATAGCAGAAAGTAAATTAAGCAAGCATCTTCATGGACTGTATTAAATTGTTAAAATTATGATCAGACACAAGTTTACTTAATAGATCCCTTAGGTTCAGCATAATTCTCAAACAATAGATTAAATAGTTATGCCCTGGCTGGGCATGGTGCCTCAGGCCTGTAATCCCAGCACTTTGGGAGGCCAAGGCAGGCAGATCACTTGAGGCCGGGAGTTCCAGACCGGCCTGACCAACATGGAGAAACCCTGTCTCTACTAAAAATGCAAAATTAGCTGAGCAAGGTGGTGCATGTCTGTAATCCAAGCTACTTGGGAGGCTGAGGCAGGAGAATCGCTTGAACCTGGAGGGCTGATGTTGTGGTGAGCCGAGATCGAGGCATTGTACTCCAGCCTGCGCAACAAGAGCAAAACTCCATCAAAAAAAAAAAAAAAAAAAAAAAAAAACAAAAAAAAAAAAAAAAAAAAAAAAAAAAAGAAGGATGTCCTTCAATAAACAATTTAAACAACAACAACAACATCAAAATACAGTTGAGGTTAATGTATGTTCACCCAATAATTTAAAAATTGCCAATACTTCATAATGTTTCAAAACCTAAATATCTATCAATTATGTTTGCTAAAGTCAGTGCCAAAGCATGAATATACTAAAGATTTATAATGGGAACTATGACTTTCCAATTCACTTGATCAAAAAGAAGTTCATAATAAGATAATATGTCTTTAATAAGATATCAAGAAAAATGAGGACTACACCAGGGGCTGATTAACCTGTTAATTGTCCTTCATTGCTTTTCCTGTTTCTGTTCTTATTCTAATCATTTTATCTCATAGTCTAAAACTGCTATATTAATACCTAGTCTGTAGAGCTACAGCATAGGATTTATCTAAGAGTTTGTTAGAAATGCGCAGTCCCAGCTCCCACCCCTGATCTATTGAATCAAACTCATTCGTACGTGATTCACCTAAATGTTAACGTTTGAGAAGAACTCACTTTTTGATATGGCTCAATTAAAGGCTCTGCAACAGAAATCTCAAAAAGATGTAAAAAATTAGGTAGTATGCCATAACATGGTCTGATGTAACTGAAGGACTGTCATATAAATTAATCTTTTCTAAAATTTATCTTTTAAGTATATATTAGATTTCTATTGCTGCCACACACACAAAATACTATAAATGTGTTATGTTACAGATGGGTGTGAACTTCTGTAGGTCAGAAGTTCAGTATGAGCCTCACAGGGCTAAAGTCAAGGTGCTGGTGTGAACAGGCCATTTTCTTTCTGCAGATTCCAGCCAGGGAATTGTTTCCTTGATCATCTGGGCTGTGTCAGTCAGCTTCCTTGCAGTTGTGTGTGCAAGGCCCCTGTTTTCTTACTGGTTGTCAGCTTAAGGACCATCCTCAGTTTCTAGAAGCTGCCTACATTCATTGTTTATTGGTTTGTGGCTCCTTTCCTTCAGCTTTAATGCCAGCAGCAATGGGTCAAGTACTTCTCATTCTCCAAATCTCTTCTTTTTTTTCTCTTCTGTTTTATCTCTCTAAACCAATTTTCTGCCTTCCCATGCCATTTTTTTGTTTGTTTGTTTTTGAGTTAGAGTCTTGTTCTGTCACCCAGGCGAGAGTGCAGTGGTGCTGTCTCAACTCACTGCAACCTCTGCTTCCCAGGTTCAAGCGATTCTCCTGCCACATCCTCTGGAGTAGCTGAAACTATAGGGGCCCGCCACCACACCCCACTAATTTTGTAATAGACATAGGGTTTCTCCATGTTGGCCAGGCTGGTCTGGAACTCCTGACCTCAAGTGATCCTCCCTCGTTGGCCTCCCAAAGTGCTGGGATTACAGGCTCGAGCCACGATGCCCGGCCTTCCCCTTCCACTTTTAAGGGCTCATAGGATTAAACCAGGCACATCTTGATAATCAGGGATAATCCCCCGTATGAGTGTTTTTAACCTTAATCACATCTGCAAAGTTACTTTTGAGGTGTAAGACAAAATCTTCACAGGTTCTGGGGATTAATGTATAGACATCTTAGGGAGAGGAGAGATTATTTTGCTAACTGCAGAGTGATGCAAAGCTTTAAATGGCATCTTCCATATACAGCCCTAATGAGAAAGTTACAGAACTCTCTGGTGATATGACATTTCATTTTGATTTGAAATAAGTTGGAGGGATAGATGGAAGGAAGACCTGTATTCAGCTGGATGTTTCTTGAATAAAAAGCCATTCATGAGCTATGTATTTTATAACAGCCTTCTCTATATTCACTTATAGAGGGCTCTGGACACACTTATGAATTTTTTTAACATACTTTTGAATTATTCATTACAACAGACTTAATCAAGTTTAACATTACTGTTTCATGTGTCTGAAGCACTGCAGTCAGCCTATGATAGGTGAACCAAGTGATACTTAAGAACTCACTTTACCAACTGCCGCCCAGATTCATGTGTATAAATAATGGTCCTAAAGTACACATAATCATGGAATTGTAAGTGGAAGGAGTCAAATACATGAAATTGCTCAAATAACAATTGTGTAAAATAAAAATTCAAGAAAGTTGTTAGCATTTTACATTTCACGTCTTTGTCAGGTCATTGTGGAAATTACCTATAATTTCAAGAAACGGTAGAAATAATAACCTTAGAAGAATGCCTGGATTTATCAGTCTCTCTTCTGTCAGATACTCTGTTGATCGGCATACTGATATGGACCGTATTTTCGGCATCCACTCAGAAAATGGCTCTATTTTCACTTTGAAAGCCCTTGACCGGGAATCATCTCCTTGGCATAACATCACTGTTACAGCCACAGAAATAAGTAAGTCGGAGCTATCTCCACCTGAACACACTGTCTTTCATCAAAGTGGTAAAATAATAGCACCAGCTGGACTCATTTTCTTGAGTGGTATGATTGTATCCTTAGCAAGATCTTAGAGAAATGGTTTAGAATGTCAACACATTTCTAAGTTATTTTTAAGGGTTATCAAATAATTCATTCATTTCAATTTGATATTCTTTTACACCTTATATGGGAGAGAAATATAATTTAGCCACATAAAAATAATCTAAGAAAATTATTACAAGTAATACTTCATTCTCAATTATATTTTCCTCAATTTTATTGTGCTTTTCATTTGGACCATGTAAGAGAGCTGAGATATTCATCAGCAGCCCAATTGAGAAAGTGCACACCACAAAAAGGATCTGTTGCTAAGCTACAAATGGGTGAGTGGTTTCACTGCTTCTCTGTAAATGAGACTGAAATCTTACACATGTTCTCGTTGCAGATAACCCAAAACAAAGTAGCCGCATTCCAGTCTTCATCAGAATTCTAGATATAAATGACCATGCTCCGGAATTTGCCATGTATTATGAAACATTTGTTTGTGAAAATGCAAAACCTGGGCAGGTAAATAAAATCATTAAAAAAGTTAAAAGAATATATTTTCTCTTTACAAGGTCAAATGACAATTCATCACTTTATTTTCAGGATTTCTTTTGTGCAAACTATTGTCCATACTTCTTGTCCACCATTTATTTATCTTTACCAAAGAAGTCACAGGGATTTTAAAAAGGTGATTTTAAAAATGCTTTTATGATGGAATAAATAATATAATAGGGAATATTATAACATATGTTTTAATTTATATACCAGGTTTATCATGAATATGACATATGTAGAAGCTGTCACCTGCATTCATAATTATGCTAATGCTGAGTTATATTCACTAATAGAATGAAAATACATTATAAAATAAAACATGAAGTATGAAAGTGAAATTGTTTTATGTTACTATAAAGATAATCATAATAATTGTTGTCTTGATTAGATTTTTCCACTTTTATAGTTTTACGAGATATTGATATGAGTGGTGTTTTGTAAGTTTTGAAGTTTCATAACACTGAAATGAAGTAGATTTGTTTGTAAAAAAAATTAGGAAGTCTTCTTACAAAGTAATTCTTTCAAATGTATATGTGTAAGTAATTCTAAATGCAGAATATGCTTATTTTTGACAAAAATATAGCATTTTTAATAACAATAACTGCATAATTTTTATCAAAGGTAATTTAATCAGTTAATTAACTACTTTAAAGAAAAAAATAGGTAGATGTTCATAACCATCTGTAATTCCATCATGTATTTTTAAGTTAGAAAATAAACTGAAATACAGTCTTTCTTCTACCCAGTAGAGAGTATTATGAACTGAGTATTTGTGGTCCTCCTCCAAATTCATATTTTGAAAATGTAACCCTAGTGTCTTGTATTTGGAGATGTGTTTCCAAGAAGTAATTAAGATGATGTGAAGTCATAAAGGGATTGAGCCTGATCTGATGGGATTAAGCATACTAAGAAGAGATAATAGAGAGCTCATGCTCTCTCTTTCTTCCTGTCCCTGAATTCATGGACCAATGAAAAACTATGTGAGAGAATTCAGGGAGAAGCCAGCTATTAATATTTGCAAACCCTCACCAGAAACCAACAATGCTAGCATCTTGAGCTCAACCCTTACATCCGCCAGAAGTATGTGAAAATGCATTTCTCTTGTTTAAGCCATTGAGTGTGTGGGACTGTTATGGCAGCCCAGCTGACTAAGACAGAGATACATAGCACATTCCACCTACATATACAAGAATACAAATGAGATTTTTATTTGTAATAACATGGAATTATTACATAACTATTTGGATTAAAAATTGCTTTTCTTTTTCAGTTTTCAATTTATAATGAGCATTTCAGTTTGATAAATAATTATTTTTAATTTGATGCTTAATTTTCGTAGCATAGTTATGCATTACTTATTCAGTTACTTCCTTCTTAATGAAAATTTGGTTTATCAACAAAACGTTACCCTAGCAGGTAGTACCATAATGAGCATTGTAGTGCATTATGGTTGTTTACCACCTGGTATTACTTTCCTTTGACGATATAATTCTCAAAGTAGGAGTAATTAAATTCTGCCTGTAAATATTAATAAATGTCCCCAAATACTTTTCCAAATCTGTCATAAGCTAGGTGATATTCCCACCAAATATGTATGATTGCCTATATACTTAGCAATTCTAGATTTTAAATGTCTGCCAATATGTAAATTTCTTATAACACTTTTAGTGTGAATTCTTTCAAATTCATGAAGACCAAACTTTTTTTTTTTCCATGAAAATGTGGCCTTAAAAATAATTTATAGCTGCATTAGTTTCCAAGGGCTGCCATGACAAATTACCACAAACAGAATAACTTAAAACACAGAATTTCATTTCTCATAGTTTTGGAGGTTGGAAGTATAAAATCAACGTGCAACAGGGCTATGTTCTCTCTAGAGGCTCTAGGAGACTACCTTTCCTTGGCACTCTCTAGCTTCATGTGCTTGCCAGCATCCTTGACATCCCTTGGCTTGTGGACCACAACTGCTCCAATCTCTGTCTCCATCATTTCGTGGTATTCTTCCTGTATCTGTTTCTGTGTCCAAATTTGCTTCTTCTTATGAGGATTCCAGTCATTAAATTAGAGTTCTCCCTAATTTAGAATGATCTTATTTTAACTGGATTTTATTTGCAAAGAGCCAATTTCTTAAAGCCACATCCGTAGGTACTGGGATTTAGGACCTGAACAGGTCTTTCTGGGGAACACAAGTCAATCGACAGTCACCTATAAATGTTCTTTCCTCGCTTATCTATTAGTATGCTTGCCTTTTATTGATTCAGGTGAGCTTTTGATATATTATATGCTAATACTTTATAAAAATTAAGTTAAACTGACATAACTAACATAATTATTTAATATATATTATTACCCTCATGGAATTTAACAAGGTTAAACATAGGAGAGAGTTTAAGTATATGTATATCTTCATAAAATATACTTACACAAGGCCCATCTAATAATTTCAAGAACTCAAATGTCACATAATTAAAAGAGCAATCTGTTTATGATTTAAATTATTACTAAAAGTTAGATTTGTTATTGCTACTTAGGAACAGGCGATTGAGCAAAAATATTAGATATTATAATTTTTTTTCATGCTCCAATTTTCTAAGGAGGAAAGTTTATTAAATTAATAATTGTGCACTTTCAAAAGCACTTTATTAAAAATACAGTTACATATCACTGTCAAAAATGATGAAATTATAGTTAATATAAAATTAAAGTGAAAAAAAGCACTGACTAGTGAGTATGTAGGTTAGTATGGTGCTAAAAGATATACAATGAAACAATGGAAAGCTTAAACTGCTGTGAATTTCAATAACTGTTCACCATATAATGTTAGACTATGATACCTGTTTGTTTTTGTAGAAAAGAAAGTTAAAAGTTAGGGTAATTAAGTGACTGTGATTTGAAATCACACAGATCGCACATACCCCAATGTGTAGCTCAGTGCTTTTTCTACTATAAAATGCTCAGTGAGATTTTTCTGCCCAACCCATAGTTAGCTGTTCTTTATTCCATTAGGGCACACTTCTCTCAGCCAAGCGGTGCTCTAATTTTGAAACCTCAACATTGATTTTACAAAACCTTAAAAGCATTTCTTTGTATACCTGTCTTTGCAAATACCATTAAGAGAAAAGCAAGCAATTTGAATAAAATAGTGTAATTGGGTGCCCATAGCTTCAAAATCATTTTATTTCTGATAGTACCTGACAAATTCATGTATTATTTAAAAATATATTAATAATATTGTTAATATATAGGGGCAATTGTGCTAAGCATTTGGTGTTTTTAAAAATGCATCTTCTATGTACTCATCCTTTGAAGAATTATTTTCTAGTGAACGTAACAGATTTCTCATCAATTAATAATAAAATGGACTGTTCCTTTTAACAATATCAAAAGAGGATAGGTATTGGAGGAGTTGAATTTTGGTTACATATCACTGTCATATTACATATGTAACTTTAAAGTGGCCAGATATAAGACAATAATGTATTCAGATACTTTGCAAACCATTGCTTAATGGATGTCTTTCACTCTTAACTAAGTTACCAAAGACAAAACCATAAAAAATAAAACATTGGCATAATTTTCTGAAAATGGCATTTATTTTGTTTTGCTGCTTTGTTTTTGTGATGTATTTAAAGCACAAATACATGGATTTAAGATATCTTGAAATAACATAAAATTATCTTAGGCTTAATTAATTAATTTATTTATTTTCGTTTCAGTTGATTCAGACTATCAGTGTCATGGATAAAGATGACCCTCCCCGAGGTCACAAATTCTTTTTTGAACCAGTGCCAGAATTTACTCTCAATCCGAATTTCACTATCGTAGATAATAAAGGTATTAAGAAAATTCTAAAACTAAAAATTATGAGACTTTAAGATACAGAGTTAAAAACAGTTAACAAAAGTTTTTGGTTCTTTACATTTTTTTTCTCCCCCAGATAATACGGCAGGGATCATGACTCGAAAAGATGGCTACAGTCGCAACAAAATGAGCACCTACCTATTGCCCATTTTAATCTTTGACAACGATTATCCGATTCAAAGCAGCACTGGCACACTCACAATTCGTGTGTGTGCCTGCGATAGTCAAGGAAACATGCAATCCTGCACTGCAGAAGCCTTGATTCTTTCAGCCGGCCTGAGCACGGGAGCTCTCGTCGCGATTCTGCTCTGTGTCCTCATACTGCTTAGTAAGCTCGGCCCCTCTGAATGCTCCTTTAACTCACAAAAATCTCTCCCTCACCGTTCAAGGATGGTGCACGGAGTAACACTTTTCTCTGTAAAGATAGAACATTTTCACTTTTCATTAAAATTGTTCTTTCAATTAGGAAAAATAAGCGGTTTTGTGTGTGGGGATAGGCCCAGCTTTCCAGAGACCAAAACCAAAGATCTAACAAATGCTGCACAAATGAATATTTTTAAAAATATATTTTATACTATTAGCTCTTATATCTTTGACTAACTATGGTCACTGTTCTAAGCAGATTTGATTTCATTGATTTTATCTTTGTGTCAAGCGTATAAATACTTTTTTTTCTTTTTTTGAGACAGAGTCTTGCTCTGTCGCCCAGGCTGGAGTGCAGTAGCACAATCTCATCTCATGGCAACCTCCACCTCCTGGGTTCAAGCGATTCTCTTGCCTGAGCCTCCAAAGTAGCTGGGATTACAGGTGCCCGCCTCTATGCCCAGCTAGTTTTTTGCATTTTTTAGTAGAGATGAGTTTTCACCATGTTAGTCCTGCCCTCGTGATTTGCCCACCTCTTCCTCCCAAAGTGCTTGGATTACAGGTGTGAGTCATTGCTCTGCGTCGTTAAATACTTTTTTTCTAGAGAAAGGCTACATAATTTTCTCCAAGTCACTCATTTAGAAAAGATTTTAGCTAGCATTCAAACATATTACTCTACTATAGAGTTTTCCTTTCTATTATTCTCAAACCAAAGACTACTTTACCCTTACAAATAATGGTTACTAACGAATTCTGAGTTATCTATACCAGATATCTAATATGCAAATGCATTAAAATTGTCACAATAAGACATTTTCCTCTATATAACTTGTTATATATTGGTGCCACATAATAAATCGAAAAGTTAAAATTTGTTTTTAAAATATCATTATGTCACTGTGGTCACATCTAGCCCTGCAATTCTTTCTAAATGAAATCATGTTCCAACAGCAAATGTTTTATTTGAGCATGCACTAACAGGACAACGATTTAATTCAATTAGACAGTTGTTCCACTGGAAAATATTCCAAAAAATAATTGTTTCCATCAAATATTCAGCCCAAATGCTTATGCTTAGGGCAGGAGAGCTAGCCAAATTTATGTTCTAGTGCTCATATGTGCTGGCTCCTTTTTTCTGCAAATGCTTTCAAACTATCTGGATGAAATCCCTTTGGCCAGATATCCTTGCAGGACTTCAGTAGGGGATTGATGAAAGTGAGGGAAAAACATTTGTCTCAGTTAAGATGATCCAACTATTACCGAAAACATTTTCTCAGTGTGGTTTAGAACAAACACACTGCTACCATCACCATCAGCAGTTTCAATCCCCACCTACTGCTAGAGTTCAAATCCTGGGTAAAATATTTTTGTATCCCTATGGAGATCAAAATTTGGCTTAGCCTTTTAGCTAAGTGCTACTGCTTTGACGTCGTTTTATTTGCTAAGGCAGTTCCACTTTCCTAATTTAGAATGTGAAAATATGTTTATTTTTAGATCATTTAAAAAATTTCTATATTAATGTAATGTATACACACACACAAAGACAGTCATGCATACATAGGGAATTGAAAGCATTCTTCCAAACAAGTTTAGATATACTATTTTTCTCTATGCAGAAATCCTAGAAGGTCTCTTCTTATATTCTGCAAATTCAGCCACCTTTGTTCCTTGAGCAATATAGAAACCCTTAATTTCTTATTTTTCACTCTCCCAGATCATTGCCTAAATGTCAAGTGATTTTCTATTATTGTTGTTAAAATTGCCAATTCAGAAATTTATATTTTCAAAGTTACAAAAGCATATTATTGTTCTTTTGAATCTTTATGGTAATGGCTGGACATAGTTATTGCATTTCTATAGTTAAGAGAGTTCGCTTTTTATAAGATGGTGACAAAACATTGACGATACTATTTTAGATGTACTTTCATACATTTTGAAGAAATGCAACTCTTAATTTATATCTATTTCACCAGGCAAGGTGGAAGATTAAAGCCTAGTTTTTAAACTTTTTGGTTCTAGGGACACTTTTGGCACTCCGATGAAGGACCTAGCCAGAATAATGATTTAAATTTATGAGTAAAAAATGTAAGACAAACAGGGAATTACGCTTATATAAATGAAACAAAATACACAAAGAAAAATGTGCTTGCTTATCAAATCATGCATGCCATGCTCTGGAGCAAGTCTAACTATGGTTTGATTTATCTGTCAAACTGTAATGCAATATAAAGTATCTGTCACACACACTGCCAGTATCACCATAATATATGCCAACATTCCTATTGGAAAGAAATGCCAAATTTCAGTTGCAGATGGACGAAAATAATGATGCACTTTTTTTCATTTCCTATCCTATTTTTTCTGAATTCAGTTCGCATGCCCCAGATTAATAAACTCAATCTAAGAGATGATCTGATAATTTTAATCCGGTAGAAAACAAAAAGCTCAGAACAGATTACTAATTGTGGGAATTAGTAAGTGTTTATTAGCAAAAAAACCCTTAATATAATTTGAATTACAAGATTGTTATTTTATTAATAAAAAGTAGAGAACTTATTAAATCATTTAATATTAAATTTAGAAAGAAATCTCTTTTTCTAGTGCATGACTCAAATTTGGTGGATGTCAGATCCATGTTGGACTTAATTAATCTTATGTTTATCTTTCAAAAGGAGAGTACAGAGGTCTCATTTTTACTGCAGAGTTTTTTTTTGCTTGTTTGTTTGTTTGTTGTAAGTGTCTCTAAGATGATCCTGAATATAGTTCAGCTCCCAAAGCCCATTCTGTGGAGGTTAACTACAGATACTTTTAATTATATTTTGTAAAATCTTTCTATAAGTTAGGAAGAGCTAAGAAAAGTGTACTGGCCAATATAAAATATCGCTGAACAGGGCGCTAGTGTAGTTAAAGGGGCCTCAGGGGCCATGTTGAAGTGTCGTCTCAAAGACAATGAGTATGCATTATTTAATCTGAATGTAAAAATTGAGAAAAGGAAAAATAGCTTCTTCAGTCAACCTTTTCTTATTTTTTGTGAAGCATACATAACACTGACAAATAGTTAAGTGCCCTAAAGTAAAGGAAACCTAGTTTGTATTTTTCCCTGGTAATGTTGAAGTGTGTTTTGGAGATATTTTCTTGAGTTTATTCTCACATTTCCTATATGTAAATGTATGGGCTTGTCAAACTTTTAATGGAAAATTTATATTTTGAAAATTATGTTGGCTTCTTTTTAAATGAATCTTATTAATTGCAACACGCACTTATTAGGAAAAGGTTCATCTTCCAATATACATAATAATTTGAATTCCAGTATTATGAGAAATAAGAAAATACATTATATGAGGGGAAGTTCACAGTTGACTTTGTAACATAGACATGTAAACAATAAAAATAATAAAGCAAGCAGAGGCAATACAATTAACATTTCATTCCGCCGAAATCAGACCGTGTGTGTCAAAGGAAGTCCTCATTAACGATGCAATCTGAGATGTTTTTAAAGATAAGTTAAAGATGAGTTTGAGTTTGAATTTTATGTTGTAACTTTTAGAGTTATATTTCATCTTTCCAAGCCTCCTGCAAAATTAGACCACTAAAGGAATTTAGTCAAACATAGGCGATATGGGTAGTGATAAAATCAGTGATTTGTACATATTCATGTGTGTTTGTATACACACACATAACATATGAATATAATGCATATACAAGTATATATGTATCTATATTTGTGTAATGTTTTGCATACATTCCCTTGAATCATTAAGAAATTATATTTGTGCCAAACTGAAAGGAATGATCAATATCATTATGATTAGAATTTTAGCATTTTTGTATTTGAAACAAGTGCCCATTTGTAAAGACTGCTGAGGTGTCAGGCAGTTACAGTTGGACACATATAATAATTGTACTTGAGTAAAGCTTTTTCAATGCCAGAAGTTCATAGGAGAGTATGTCTTGACCGTAGATTAATGGCATGGTAATACCTGCTCCTTTATCAATACGGTACATCCAGTTATTGCCTTGAGGAACTCTGTATTTGTACAGGGTAGTTAATTCTTTTTATTCAATCAATCTTAGTATCTCCTGCACCAAGCAAATTTCACACACAGAAGTGTGCTCTATTTTATCCTGACTCATGAAATCTCACGGTTTTCTCATTTCTTATTAATAGTTTTAGTCGTGCTGTTTGCTGCATTGAAGAGGCAAAGAAAAAAGGAACCTCTGATAATTTCAAAAGACGACGTCCGGGACAACGTTGTGACCTACAATGATGAAGGCGGTGGGGAGGAAGATACCCAAGCTTTTGACATTGGCACATTAAGGAATCCAGAGGCGAGAGAAGACAGTAAACTTAGACGGGATGTAATGCCTGAAACGATTTTTCAGATCAGGAGGACTGTGCCTCTGTGGGAAAATATTGATGTACAAGATTTTATCCATCGAAGATTAAAAGAAAATGATGCAGACCCAAGTGCACCTCCATACGATTCACTGGCAACATATGCCTATGAAGGGAATGATTCCATAGCAGATTCACTCAGTTCTTTAGAATCTCTTACAGTTGATTGTAACCAAGATTATGATTACCTCAGTGACTGGGGGCCTCGTTTTAAAAAACTTGCTGATATGTACGGGGGTGATGATAGTGATCGAGACTAAGAGGATTGTTTGATTTGGTCATTTTAGTGGGAGTACTATGTTATTAGATTGAGTGGCCTGAATTATCACCCTGGAAGGAAATTTTTCAAAAAATTGAAATTACAAACAATACATAGGTGTTGTCTTAGTGGGGACTTGCTTAATCAGTAAGTATTCGTGAATGAATATGAATGACATAGATTTTTTAAAAAGTAATAATCAGTTCACCCTCTTTGCCTAACAATCTCGGAAGGAAAGTATATCACATCAATAATCAATAAAAATACTTAAAAGGCTTTTTGTGCCTTTTCTTAGGTATAATAATTTATAAATGTTTTCTTAACTGACTTTCAGTCACCTTTACTATTAAACTAAACATTGTGCAACTGCTTTGTAAATTAATATGGAAAAGATATAACCCTAATGAAATAGGAATGACTATTACTGCCATATTTATTTAGTTGAAGAATGTCTGTGTTAATTCATTCATATTTTTATAAATGTATATTTATATTTTTGTATTTTTATGAAATAAACTAGTATTTATAAAATACATTTCATTTTATTTAATTCCTAGAGACAGATCTGATCTCATTTATAACAAAATGTTTTACACTTTCAAATGTAAAACATGATTCACTCAGGGAATAAGCAGTTCAGAAACTACTGCATGAATTTGGACCTACAATGTAGTGAAAGCATAAAATAACTTGGTACAAATTTTTCCATTTCAGTCACTTAAATATGGACTAATGTTTATAGGACCACTGATGTCTAATTATCAATAGAGTATGAGACACATTTGGAATATAAAATATTACATGTATATATATATAGTTGTGGATAATAAACTTTGTTTTTTTGCAAGTCTTTACTATGGGATCAACCAGTGAATTATATTTGAGAGTAAATGAAGTGTGTGCCAGTAATGTTATGTAAATCTAGAAAAAATATAAATCAATCTTATTTCAATAATAGTATACTTTTCAAAATGAGAAATCATAGTTCTGATTTTTTTTTCCTTCATGATGAGACAATTCATGGGATATGTGCTCAGCTGTGGGTAACATGTTTAAAATATGTATTGAAGACTAGAGAGTTTGTTTTCAAATTTATTATTTTATTGAGGAAATTCCAAGTCATCGTATTAGAGAAAATTTTGAAAGAGCTAAAGGAAAAGTAGAGAAAAGAAACCTAAAAGAATGTGATGGCTTACTAGTGATTGTGATTGTGCAGAAAATAGAATACAGGCATCTCAAAGCATGGGAGAGAAGAAGAGATGGGAATCTTAACCATCATCTGCAAATATTTGAAAGATTGCCATATATAAACTGGCCCTGATTTGGCCTAGAGGATAAAGTTTAAACCAAGAGATGGAAACTTCACAGAGAGATTGCATGTTATCTATTTTCTGTGCCAAGAATTAACCTTTTATTTTTCTTTAATTATTCATCCTTTAAGCAGCGAATGCCATGCTCATGGTGATTCCTAGGTGGAATTCAGAGAGGAGAAATTTAACTTTGTCTAGTCTGTTACCAAGAGATTTTAAGGAGCAAATACCAAATTATAAACAAGTACTTATTTGTTGTTATATCACTAAGCTTTTGTAGACCAAGACTAACTCTAGAACTTTATCTTCAATAGCTAACACATATTAAGGATTTAACTTAATGCTAAGAAAAAAAAAATACTATTAAGAATTATTTGAAATGTTTCTGCTGATCACAATCACCTAGAAAACAGAAAGATTTTAGTTTTAGTTTTAATTTAGATAATTTTAGTTTTACCTTAGAAAATAATTAGTTTCCCCATTGCCAAAGCTCATCCATCATAGATCAGACAAATATCTGAATATGATATACAGAGGGGCTTGAGGTAATTAAAAAACAAATTATGCATCTAGCAAGCCCTTTTATAATCAATCACTTTATTCTATAATCACTAGAAGATTAAGTAACAATAAGTAAATCAACTCTAAGAAGACCTATACTGACTGTACATGTAGTGGCTGTTTAAAAAAAGAAGACGTTATGTGGCAGGAGAGATGAGGAAATTGATAGTTATGTAGCTTGCCTGGGCTTACCATGCTTGAAACACTAAGAGCACTGCAACAAACCAAGCTACTTATAAGCTATAGATCTACAATTGATGTGAGAGAGTCATACCACCATTAGATAGAATAAGGCATTAAATTTTTTAGCTTGTGAAATATTGTTTGGCTGGTTTATTTTTTGACAAATAATGAAGTTAGTTTCAAAGTTCTCCCTTTCTTTGATCTGTGAAATGGCTGACCTATGGTAGTCTTTCTAAGAAGGACAGAGCTAGCAGAATTAATATTAACTGATATATGATTGTTTTTCTATACCTGACTTAAATATCATGAATCAGAGGATCTGATTGAATCAAGGAAATTAACAGATCTGTGTAATACTAATATTTTCTATAGTTTTCTAACAATCTATGAAATATCCATAGTAGGGGAAATGCATTTAGAAGCCAGATGGACAAGATTTTGTTATTTTCTTACTAGCAGGCTAAATGAATCATTGAAATTCTTCAGAAAAACAGACATCATAATATTCACCCTATTGGATTGGGAATTTATCTTACTAGATGCACACAATATCCTCAGTAAGATTAGTTTCTATTACTTTATTCTCATGAACTATGGGGTTGGTAAAATTTGAAGATAATTTATTCTTAATGTGTACTTACCAAACTAAATTAATTAGCTCTGATTATTTCAAACTAAAATAGAATTAAATTAAAATCAATTGAGTAACCATTATCCCAAATATAATTAAACTTAATTTCATTGTTTTATTTAGAAAGTTCAATAATTTTCAGAATATGTCTATATTTATATCTGAATTTCTGTCAGTATGAATAACCTCTCTACACTATTTGAATTTTAATAGAAGCCTGGATATTATTCCATTCAATTTTGCTCTCAGGCACATTGAATCGATTCCAATAACTTAAACACAAAACTTAGTAAAGAAAATAAAATAATATTAACAATAAAAGTAAGCCAACAAACAAGAACAAAAAAACAATAATATCTTACCTTAGTCATCGGTGGATATTGATCATTCCTTTTACTGGAACAAGTATCATAATTGGCCTCCAGGATTCTTTATTCTGTTGGTTGTTCTTTAACTTTACTCTGTCTTTGTTACTGGTTCTTTCTCTTCTTTTCTAGCTCTTTACTTTAGAGTTACCCAGGCTTTCTTCCTGTCTAGTTAAATTCAGGTCCTCAGTATTCTTATCAATTTTCCAGTTACTATACATGTCCTTATCTATATCTACATAAGATATAGATTGAAAATTTCTGATTTTATGCCTCCCACCTTCACCTCTTTCTAATAATCCAAACATATACCCAACTACCTATTCTAAATTTCTACTTGAATAGACATGCCAAAAGTAACGTGTCCAAATTTTAACTGCTAATTTCCATTCCAATCTTTTCTCAGCTTGTCCCATCTCAGTTAATGAAAATGCTATCCTTCTAATTGTCCAGGCCATAAACCAAGCAGTCAATCTTCATTGATCTCATTCTGTTATCCTCCATATCTAATACTTTAAAAAAATCCTACTAATGATGCCTTCAAAATGTAACAGGTATACAAAGACTTTTCATCACATCTCCTGCTACAATGCTGGTCTAATACTCATACTTGATTACTGCAATGTGCTTCTAAGTGTTTCTTCTCACTAGCTTCTGTTCCTGCCATCTATTTCCAACCCAATACAGAGCAGGTATGCTTCTTTATTTAACTAGCTAAGTTTAGACGTGTCACTTCTCTTTTCAGAGCTTACCAGTTGTTCATTTACAGTGAGAGGCAGTTCTCATAGTGGCCTCTAAAGACCCGTCAGATCAGATTTCCATTATTTCTCTGATAAATTATTCTTATTTCTTTCACTCATTTCAGTTCAATTATTCTGGATTCCTTGTTTTACCTCAAAATTGGCAAGCATTTTTTTCCATGTGACTGACTAATCACTTTCTTTGGAGTAATCTCTCCCTGCATAGCCACAAAGTTAACTTTATAACTACCTTCAAGTCCATTTTTAAATGTGACCTTTTTAGTGAGAAATATATTGGCTGGTCTATTTAAAATCACAGTCCTCCACACCCATTTCTCCTTTCTCTGTTTTTGAAAATACACATTTGCCACAGCACATTTTATCAATCAACCTGATATATAATTTGTTTATCCTTTTAATTTTTGTCTCTCTACTTCTACTAGAATGCTTGATCTCTTTGGACAACAAATTTTATCTATTTTATTCATTAAAGTGTCTCAGGTGCCCAGATTGTTGTCTCATACCTTGTTTGCATGCAGCAAATACTTGCCAAATGTTGAATAAAATGCTCAGTATTTACGTATGAGCGTTTTTAAAATTTTGTAGAATATTATAAATAGTTGGGAGGTTAAAAAACAAATGTGGCTGGTATTACAGGTGGCTCATGCCTGTAATACCAGCACTTTGGGAGACAGAGGTGGTAGGATTGCTGAGGTCAGGAGTTCAAGACCAGTCTCGGCAACACAGGGGAAAACCCATTTCTACAGAATTTTCATATACACATATATATATATATATATA
>NW_016107591.1:2526546-2569814 GCF_001604975.1 Cebus imitator | reverse complement strand
ATATATATATATATATATATATATATATATGTTTTGTTTTGTTTTTTAATTGTACTTTAGGTTCTTGGGTAAATATGCATATCATGCAGGACCGTTGCATAGGCACATACATATCAATCTGTTTGCTGCCTCCATTCCCCTGTCACCTATATCTGGCATTTCTCCTCATATTATCCCTCCCCAACCTGCTTAACCTCCACTGTCCCTCCTCTAGTGACCTCCCCAACAGACCCCAGTGTGTGGTGCTCCCCTCCCTGTATCCATGTGTTCTCATTGTTTATCACTCACCTATGAGTGAGAACAAGTGGTGTTTGATTTTCTGTTCTTGTGTCAGTTTGCTGAGAATGATGGTTTCCAGATTCATCCTTGTCCCTACAAAGGACACAAACTCATCGTTTTTTATGGCTGCATAGTATTCCATGGTGTATATGTGCCACATTTTCCTTTTCCAGTCTATCATTGATGGGCATTTGGGTTGGTTCCAGGTTCTTGCTATTGTAAACAGTGCCACAATGAACATATGTGTGCATGTGTCTTTACAATAGAACAATTTATAATCCTTTGTATATGTACCCAGTAATGGGATTGCTGGGTCACATGGAATTTCTACTTCTAGGTCACTGAGGAATTGCCACATTGTCTTCCACAATGGTTCAACTAATTTGCACTCCCACCAACAGTGTAAAAGTGTTCCTATTTCTCCACATCTTCTCCAGTATGTGTTGTCTCCAGATTTTTTTAATGATCACCATTCTTACTGGCATGAGGTGGTATCTCAATGTGATTTTCATTTTCATTTCTCTAATGAGCAGTAATGATGAGCATTTTTTCATGTGTTTGTTAGCCTCATATATGTTTTCTTTTGAAAAGTGTCTGTTCTTGGCCTTCACCCACTTTTGAATGGGGTTGTTTGCTTTTTTCTTGTATATCTGTTTTAGTTCTTTCCAGATTCTGGATATTAGCCGTTCGTCAGATGGGTAGATTGCAAAAATTTTTTCCCATTCTGTTGGTTGCCAGTTCACTCTAACGATTGTTTGTTTTGCTGTACCGAAGCTCTGAAATTTAATTAGATCCCATTTCTCTATTTTGGCTTTTGCTGTCAATGCTTTTGGTGTTTTAGTCATGAAATCCTTGCCTATGTCTATGTCCTGAATGGTTTTGCCTAGGTTTTCTCTTAGGGTTTTTATGGTGCTAGGTCTTATGTTTAAGTCTTTAATGCATCTGCAGTTAATTTTAGTGTAAGGTGTCAGGAAGGGGCCCAGTTTCTGTTTTCTGCACATGATTAGTCAGAAATAAATACCCCAACAGCATTTATTAAACAGGGAATCCTTTCCCCATTGCTTCTTTTTGTCAGGTTTGTCAAAGATCAGATGGTTGTAGATGTGTGGCATTGCCTCTGAGGCCTCTGTTCTGTTACACTGGGTTTTTAAAAAATTAGCTATGTGGAGTTGTGCATGCCTGTAGTCCTAGTTAATTGGAAGGCTGAGTTGGGAGGATGGCTTAAGCCAAGGAGTTCAAAGCTGCAGGGAGTTATAATCACACCACTGTACTCCAGCCTGGACAACAGAGCAAGACCCTGTCTTAAATAAAAACAAACAAACAAACAAGCAAACAAATATGAACAAAAAAGAGAAAATTGCACTCAAATTTACAACAATGTACCTGCTTTAAACACAGTAATAATTACACTCCAGACTGTTAAATTGAAAGATGGTTTGCTGAATTCCGGTTGATCATGATTAAGTCACTATTTGAAAAGATCCTTTCAAAATTCCTGAAAAAAAATTTTCAGGTTGAAAAATAAAAGCCTTACACAACTAAAATTATACTGAATAATCTTAGTTTCTAAAAGATAATGGTAATGGAATTTTACTAGATTTCAGACAATCAACTCGAAATATCAGAATCAAAACTCAAGCCCACACAGAAAAGGAATAAAAATGTAAAAGCCTTCTCTTCTGTAGTTGTAATTAACTTTACAATGGCCTAGTCATTGGGCTACTCTTAGCTCACTGTTGTCTTGCAGTTGGGCGATGGATTATGGGTTCTGGCAAGCTGAACAGTTAAACTCTAAGAAAACATTGTCTTACTTAAATATGATTAATTGCTTCCCAAATTTCAGTAAAAATATTGGAACATCTTTAGAATAAATACACTTTAATGATTGTTTATAATGCAGTAGAAACATCAGCTACTTAAATCTATATGGTGAAAATTGCAACTTGGAGACATTGAACTTTATCTGACCTGTAGTCAGTGATTGGTTTTGTTCTGTTTTGTTTTGGAAAGAATATTGGTAGAATATTGTTAGAATATTGTGTTAAAACTGTAACAAGTTACCACACTATTGACCACATTTAAAAATCATGATATTTTACCTGTAAATCACTCTCTCTAGATTTTCTTAAATAATAGATCAGTTAATTTAAGCATTTATTCCTTATATTTATGCCCCACTCAGATAATTTTATAACTTGCCACTTCATGTCTGTGTCAGTTTTCTTTTAGATGTTTTAATATTCTTATTATTTCTGAACAGATAAGCATAAAACTCTTGAGTGTAATAATGTTTCAACAATATATGCCTTTTCATGATATTTAATTTTAATGTAACCAAAAATATATATGCTATGATCTATGCTATTTCATGATACTATGGGCTTGGTTTTTTGTTTTCTTATAACTGATTTTGCCCCAAACTCTATGGCAATTGTCTAAATTTCAGCTTCAGACACAAACAAGTAGGGAATTGATTTTACATTCTTGAGGAAATGTCTCCTGCAGTTTGCTGAACTGCTCCAGTCTGGACAGACCAGTTGCTTACTCTGCCTGTGCTGAGCACTCATTCTGGTGTTTCCTTCTACCATCAACTGGGGATGCTCTTGATCTCCCCTGAAGAGCTAGAGTCCTGAGCCCCATATCCCATATCAAGCACATTCTGTTTGCTTTTCTTGCTCCACCTTCTCCCAAACATAACATAATGTGGATTACACATCTCCCAAATGATGCTATTGTTTACTTTTGTCTAACATTATAGCTTTATTATACTTTAAACTAAAAATATTCCTTGGTAATCAATTGTGCTTTTTGTTCTGGCTGTGCTGGGCACTTTGGAGTTTTGCTAGTAGGAAGGATTGTATTTGATCTCCTCCGTCATCAGAAATCTCTCTTATGGGTATGTACACACGGTTTCATTAAATTATCTGCCTGCTTCTGGCAGATAATGGCATTTAAGCTGGTAACTCCTATTATGTAACATTAGCTACAATTTCTTAAATGTTATAAATGCTGTTAATAAATACCTTATTATTGATTTTTAATTATTTTAAGCCTGGTAGGTAATCCTTATTCATATTGGCAAATAAGAAATTCATACGTAGGGCCAGGCACGGTGGCCCACGCCTGCTATCCCAACACTTTGGAAGGCTGAGGTGGGCAGATCACCTGAGGTCAGGAGTTTGAGACAAGCCTGATCAACATGGAGAAACTCCATCTCTACTCAAAATACAAAGTTAGTGGGGCATGGTGGCACATGCCTGTAATCACAGCTACTGGGGAGGCAGAGAGGTAGGAGAATCTCTTGAACCCGGAAGGAAGAGGTTGCAGTGAGCCAAGATGGCACCACTGCACTCCAGCCTGGGCAACGAGAGTGAAACTCTGTCTCCCTCCAACCAAAAAAAAAAAAAAGGAAAGAAAGAAATTCATATGATTAAAAAAAAAATCTTTTCAGGTGATTATGTTCTTGAGATGAATATAAGTATTCAGAATTTTTTTCCTTCACATTCATTCTATAGTTTTCAGTGCATCATATTCTAGATTTATTTAATGCCTTTCATATATTAGAAATTTGTTATGCACACATTCATTTAATAGTCAATTATGACATAATCCAGAATAGCATTTTTGTGGCAGCAAATGAAACCCAGTCATATATCTACTTCTTACGTATTTACTTGAATTAAAAGTTCTAATTATCAGAGCATGTCACATTTACAGTCACTTTATAATTTAACTTTTTAAGAATGTTGTATGACATGGTAGTTTCAAACTTTTTTTTTTCATAGAAAATATATTAGTGCCTTTTTCTACTAAATATAGGATTATTATACTGACAAAAGTAATGATTTTAAACAAAAGTAATCTTAATGCTTCACATTTTGATTTATTTTCTTCAGGATGCTATGGCAAAGAAAAACTCTATGGATAGGGTCTTATGTAAGTAAACAATTAATTGATTTATTAATTTTATAAATTCTTTTTAAATACTAGCAGTATGCAAAGCCATGTAAGAAATTTAAACCAATACAATGCACAACCTCTTACTTTCTTGGGATTTTTGAATTCAATTCAATAAACCCAAGTAACTAAAATATACAGTGGTATTTGATAAGAGCTTAGAAATAACATAAAAATGAACAAAAGATGTTTTTGGCTTCACATTTTTAGAGGTTTTAAAATTACATTACATTGTTTAAAAATTGTTGACTGAAGATTATCCAGTAAAAATCAGTCAAAGGCATTTTTGAGTAACATTATGTAAGAAACTATTCCTAGTTCATTAAACTCAGGCAATTTTTCTACTAAAATTTAATGTCACAGTTTGTAACAAGGAGTCTGACTCCATTTTTTGATGTTTGACTGCTGATAGCTTTTAAGTCTCATCCTTTCTTTTTCCCCTTGTCCCCCGCTTCTGGACACACTGGCAAGAAAACTCTGGTGTTTCCTTCTCCTTTGGTGGAGGCAAGAAATTCAAATCTCATAAATCCTCCCTACATGAGCAAACTCACCAACTTGTACAATAAAAACCTAGGCAAGTCTCTTTCCTGTCTCTCTCTTGCCATTTAGGATCTTCCTGAGAGGCCTTCCTGCTCTTTCCAGAGACCTCAATTACATAAATTATTAACCTTTCCATAACCTCTTTGTGTGGGGGCATCATCAGTGTCAGTGTCCATACCGAACTGTAAGTGAAGGTTCGTCAGACTCTACCAAGTTACTGATGTCTAAAATGGTCATTTGATTAGGCTAACTTCAACTTAATAGATAGTTAATGGAACTCTGATAATCATTTAAAGATAAACATTTTGTATTGTCTTTTTATCCCCATCTTCACAATACCTTAAAGATAGCATCTCTTAATGATTTTCTTATAAAAGAAGTGGCTCAAAATTTTATTGTATTTATTTGTTAAATACAATATATTATTATAGAATGCATTTGTGATTTTAACTACAGGGTGATTTACATTTGGTTATTGAAAGACTAGAGAGTTTCCTAAATAGAGGCATAAAATAACAACTTACATTAACATATGTGAAGCCCAATCAATGTACTTAATAAGTGCCAGGCATTGTACTAATCATTTTACAGGGATTACTCATTGACTTCTTAAAAGTCTTTCATTTAGTTACAATTTGTATCTCTATCCTATATAATAGGAAACTGAAACCTATCTCATATCACATATTGGTAAAATGTGAAGGAAAGGTTTAATTTCAGACAATCTGACTCAGTAGACTTTCTTTTTAATTAGTATACTCTACCGGATTGTCATCATTTTATGAAATTAAGGATGGTGGCATTGAGCTGGGAACTGTTTAATCAGATATTTTTCTCAGATAATACAATATTCCATTCAATTTGCTAAGAGAGAAGAAAAAATAATGAATGGTCTAATAAGAGTTTGGAGTTTAAAAAATAAAATAATATAACATTTTTCCTGTAAAGAAAGGGTCTGAAATTATACAAACAAGTCCTTGATAAGGATAATACCTGAATCTGATGCCATGAAAAATCTAATAATACATAGCCAAAGCTACTCAAAACTACAGCATATTAAAGCAATGTTCCCTGCTGTAGTGTAAAGCAAGCGGTTTAGTATAGTACATACAATGAAGATTTACTGTGTACTTATGGTAGGCTAGGACAGTTCCTACTTCATTACCACTCTTGAATGGGTGAAAGTCAAAGATAGACTAGGTGGAAAAATGAGAAATGTCATTGAAATGCACAGGATTAAAGAACAATATAATAATATCTGCCTTGTAGAAAATATCTAATTTGTTAACAAATAATTTTAATAATTATATAATCAATATTCAAAAAAAAAATCACACAGTAAAGCTAAAATGCAGAATGTTGAAAGATTTCTGCCAATTATCTCTCTCAAATGGAAGGATTAAGCTCTGATTGGAGAAATTCTCACAGAATTTTGTATCATATTTTACTCTGGCAAATCATGCAGTGTGTCTGTAGGGTTAGATGTAAGTCTACTTTTCATTGAAAGCTGAAGTGTTTAAGACTTCTGCAAAGACAATGATAGATGAATTTGTATTCACACGTTGAAGACAGATAGGGAGTACTGGGACAAACAGAGATTTGAGATCACGAGTGAGATCATACGTCTGACATTTCCTTATGATGCTTTAAAACTGTGAAAGAACGTTTTTGAATTAATCTGTGGAGCAATCAAATGAAGATGGGGACTAGCAGCAGTTAAGTCTAATTCCAAGAAAGAATATTGAACATCACACCTGTTATTAGCTACATCCATCATAAAAAGAACAGGCTGGAATTTGAGAACCACTTTCCAGGGAAATGGGAAACTAGAAAAATGAACAATGGTGACACTAATCCCAGTATTTATTTTTCTCTGGCCTCTGAATACATGCTGTGTTTCGTTTTGTTTTGTTTATTTGTTTTTTTTTTCTTTTTGTCAATGGTATTCAATTAAATAAAACCTCAGAGGTGAGCCAAGGAGGTATTTTAGTAGTCCTTTGCTCTGCTGCACACATATTCTATTCATCCATTTTTGAGCATGACTTTAAATGTGTCAAAGTGCAAATATTTTCTACAGTGCTGAAGACAACTTTTTAATGACAGAAAGCTCCATACATTGCCAAGGGCAAAACTGGTATAACATTGTCTTAAACAGAAGTTAATGTATTGGTTCCCCATCATATGCTGACATCTATATAACAATATATTTTGACAGTGCGGCGGGTGGTTTTTATATGTCATCTGACTGTGTTTAAAAATCGTGATTTTAATTTTTATGGTAACATAATCCATACTTTGAATCACAATTCAGCATTCATTGAGAAATATCTATCTGGGAAACGTTGTGTTCTAAATATCGCACTTATTTTCCATTCACTACAATGGTCTTATTCTGTATTGATGGCAGCATGCTAATATACTGTGCAACTTGTAAAAAATGTAGCTAACAAAATTATACTTATATTAGCTTCAGATTTGTTGATGTATTTGCTTAATAAAATAAGGCATCTTATCAAGGAATCATCACATGATGTCATCTACTTCTTACTTGGATATTATTTATTGAATTACATTAACCTAATGAACTGATGGAAAAGCCTATTTAGTGTCACTAAACAAGAGAATAGACATGCTCAGAATAAAATAGTTGATTATACTGATCTAAGCATTGGTTAATAATGTGGTGGGGAAGTTCTTTCCATTTCATGGTCTGTAAAATTAATTCCTTAACCTTCGAGCTATGATGAAAAATCTCATTCTGCATTTTTCATTATTAATCTACTCTCATACTATCAGGAAATTTTATTAAATATCCTCAACTTTTATTTATTAAATTTCCAACGCAATAACCATTAGCTTTGCTCACTGAATAACAAGTAATTTAGGACAAATGCTAAAAGATATTTAAATATAAATATATGGTAATTGTAAGAGTGATTGGAATTTCTAAACATTTTTCTGTTAAAATCTGCTCTAACGCGATTGAAACTAATAGAACTAAACTGCTTGCTATTGGCTTATGTATGACAAATTAATTAATTAGCATGATTTGCTTTTATTTTCAGTAGCTTAAAAACATATTCTATTTATCCTCTAAGTACTATATTCTTCTTCCGTGTAGGGATAAATGTGCATGCCACCAGGCAATAGGAGCCTACAAGTAAAATAATACTTCAGAAGAAAAACAAATGTGTACTTAACAATTTTAGGCATCTATTTTTGATAAATTTTTTCATATGCAGCAAAAACAACATTTGGGAATTGGGATTAAAATGTTAATTTAAGATTAAGTGGAATTCTGCTCATCTTTGATAGAAAAGTTCATTTTCCAGATTTCTCTTAGGAGTCCAAGAGGAAAAGTAGTAAATGTAAGTGATCAGAAAGAAAAGCTTCAAGCTAAAAAATATGCGACAAATCTCTACGGTAGCTGTATTTTCAAGTACCGTAGAAGTCTGTTCTGAGTAAAGAAGGAGAAAGTTCATTCTCATTCTTCTTCAATTTATGAGGAGAAGGAAACTACTTCATTAAAATTTAATTTAAAATTAAATCCCAGATAGAGACAAGCCAACCATAGAAATGAGCTAAATTCTAACCCATTGAGAACCGAGATGACAATGGTTTAAAAAATAATATGCTCATATGAAAGTTCTCATGTGCTCTTACAGCATTTATCATCTTTCTAGCCAAAGGTACTATACGAATATAAAGGCTAACAATGCATATTGACAGGAGGGAAAAATAGGTAACTGGAGGACACTAAACAGTAAGGAAAATTGGCCTTCCCTTGTTTGTCTTGCTTATCTGATTTAAACTGTTATTTTTACCATTTCTACTTTTGGAGCTGTCGAAGTGCTGATCTTCTAAGTGATTTTTTCCTTAGTACTATGCTTATCCAATAGAGAAATCTTTATTCTGAAAATGTTTTTATACTCAAATGAATAGGCACATATAAATATGCATAATGTGATTGCCAATTGCATGGGGCCAAAAGAATTCTATAGTCAAAATCCTGATGAAGCTTCATCGACACTTACTTCCCTGGAACAAGTATTTCCACATACATATACAGAGAGTTCTCTGCTTACAGTGGTTCAACTTATAATTTTTCTACTTTCCATGGTTGCAGAAGCCATACACATTTAGTAGAGAGCAGTAGGATCCTCGCTTTCACTGCTCTGGGCAGCAGCAGTGAGCCGGAGCTGTCGGTCAGCCACATGATCATGAGGGTAAACAAGGGATACTCTCCAGTGTACTGCTGTTGCCAGGTAACTCTGCCCAACTGTAGGCTAATGTAAGTGGTTTGAGCACATGTAAAGTAGGCTAAGCTAAGCTATGATGTTCAATGTGTAAAGTTTCTTAGACAGATTTTTGCCTTGCAATATCGTCAACTCACAATAGGTTAACCTCTTCATAAGTCAAGGAGTGTCCGTACTATGTAACTGTGTTTTTAAGTTAATATTAATATGTCAAGATCATATAACTTAATCATATTCTGATTAGCTTCTAACAGGTAGTTTCAGGGAAAAATAAACACTTATTTACCATTGTAAGCATTACAAAAATCATTGTGAAAACCATTGTGCTAAAATCTGTTCTACAGTAAACTGTGGTCTTTCATGTAGACACGATGTTTCAGTGGATTTGTCTTTTAGTGTGGGCCAGGCAGTATGTTGGAGTTTAGGTAAACAAAAATGACAATAAGCCTCCTTTAAAGTTCACTGTCTGACAAAATGTATATACACATTACCCTAGGATGGTCAGATGTTTGGGTTAATAGCATTATTTTAAATGTTAAATTTTTGATAAGACTCATGAAGAAAGTAAAGGACTCAAGATAACATTTACAAAGATAACACTGAAAAAATATAGTACCAAATTCTAATACTGTCTATGAAAACATTATCTCCTTCAGTAAGCAGTGAATCTGTTTTGTGCAGTACCATTTACTAACTTGACCAACTGTCTTTTTATTCACAAATCGGTGTTCTCCCATTTTCTTGAGATCATTTGTCCCTTTACTCAGGCAAACCCTCTATGCTTCTGAGCTCCTTCGCAGGGTACTACTGAAACTGCAGAAGTTCTAAGATTCTCTTCTTCGGCCTCTAAGAATCATGGAGAATGTGGGGAGGGGTAGAGCTGAGGAGTTGCCAGAGAGCCTCCCTCTTTAGAAGCACAGTATTATTGCGCATTGTTCTTACTCACCATCATGGGCTGTTTCAATAAGTATAAAAGCTTTCAATACCTAAACATTAGTCATAACTGCCTCCAGAATCATGTCCATAGGAAACGTCAGATTTCCCCCTAAAAATATTCTCACTACGCTCTGTTCTGCTCCATAACATTAGTACAAATCACTTATTCCAGAGCTTAGCAATCATCTAGTTAAGGGGAGAAAAGAAGCTGAATTGTGTTTTCTAAAATATATCCCCCATCTGTCTTGTGAATAATGTTTGCTTTCTTTGGGCAATCCTTCACTTGACTTTGGGAGTTGGGACTGGGGTAGATTGAAAAATGGACACACATTCTCTACAACCTCTCTCATCAAAAATTCTGTTCCCTTATACCTTGAGTGAATCTGAGCTAATTTGCATTAATCCTATAGACTATGAAAGAAGTAATCTGTGCAAGTTCTGAATCTCAGGAGGACTTATTGATTCTACTCTTGCCAAAAGAAACATTCCTCCAGCATAGCAACAAGTCTGATTAGCCTCCTGGAGGATAAGAGTTCATACTTATATGAAGAGAGACTCTAAGCTATTCCAGTTAATGCTCTAGAACTATGATTAAGCCCAGAAATAATATCTAGGTTAATATGAGAAGGGCACCTATGAAAGCCTAGGACAAATTGCCAATCCATGGATGGTTATCCAAATGAAATGGTTGGTTTTGTGCCACTACATTTTGGAGGGACTTGTTATATAGCAACAGATAGCAGAAGAATAATTTCCTCTCCTGCACATTGAGGAAGAGATCAAAATACCAATTTTCCATGAACAAGATACTTTTGTAACCTCTGAAATTTCATGGTTAACCCCCTGCTTCTTTATCATATTAAGCATTTACAAATAGATGAAGGAAGATGCTTCAGGATTGGAAAGCAGAAACTTCTCGGGGAACTTTTAGAGAGTCTAAAAAAAAGTTTTTAATGACACATTTTTGGCCATATATTTAATTTATCAAAACAGAACGATGTCATATTCAACATGTTCAATGTGTTTAACTGAAGAAATAGATTCTATGTGAAAGCGTGTACAGAGTTAAGAGAACCAACAAAGAACAGTGAAGCACCCAGCGACCAGTGACAGAAGACTTTCCCCCAGAGTCCCAAAATATAAGGAGAGAAGCAGTGTTTCAAGCACAACACTGGATATGGTCCTTAGTCAGAATCTGTGGCAGAGGAATCAGCCTAATACTGTATTCCTGGAAGGAGAGACAACAATATATTGCCCATTCTCTCCATTTGCTCTGTTATCTACTGGTGTTTTCCATTGGTGAAACCCTGTGGGAAAACGGAAAGACAAGGAAGTCCAGTGCAGTCTACAGATTTTAGGAGCCTGCAGCACGGAGCAGATCAACACAGAATAGATCATAGAAACATGAAAAACTGTTCTAGAAAGGACAAAATGAAAGAGTTAGTACGGCTTTCCCTTAGGAGGCCATGATGAAAGTCCTATCCAACTTCATCACACACTATACATATAATAAAAATATTTACTGTGTAATCTTAGGTACTGGGCATTGTGTTGGGCATTTTTGTTTATATATACATTTACTTGATTGAAAATACTTTGAGGTTGTGGTCATTTTTATCTCTCTTCCATATTTGAGGAAATAGAAGCACAGAGACTTATTTGTCCCCAAAGCTAAAGCCAAGAAAACCAAGAATTTAAACATAAAACGTTGTGGCTCCAGAGTGCATGATTTGATTGATTCTTTGCATTCTGTTCAAAGGATTGTGTAGAATCATTGCTGTTGAAATAAGCCTAACTGACATAAAACATATAGCACTAAGAAGTTCTGGGCTTATATTCAATAGCCAAAAAGAACCCAAGAGAGGTATGTGCACTGATTCCCTATTATTTTCCACAATCGTTGAGCAAACTCAAGCAGCAGCACCCCATGGGCACATGCCTATTCAGAGAAGAAGAGACCCCCATGCTCTTTGTGCCCTGGATATTCTGTAACAGTTCTTCCCTAAAACTCAGAAGCAAACTCTAACATAGTGCTTTGTACTAAAACTTGTTTAATGCATGACTAATAGCTGGTCAGCCAGGTTATCATTCAATTGACCTAAATATGTGAGTTCTGTCTCCTAAGTGGCTTCTGAACAAGCTGAAAATTTTTGTGTCAACTTTTGCCAAAGTACCCAATTATGGAAAACATTCTTCTAATGCAAGGTAGACAATAAAATAAACGATATGATATTAGTGGATTGTGACTTGATCTAAAGATTTTAAATAAAGTTGTCATCTAAGTTTAAATCAAAGGATAATCTAAAGTGAAAATAACTTCAAATTATTTTTGCAGGATAAAAGTACCAAAATACTCAATTTGTATGAATCCATATGATTTCAATTTTCATAAGGAATTTGGAAATTTAATCCGTTCTCAATTCTCAATGTCTGGGACAGAATCACAAACTTCTCTATTAACACCATTCTGATTAATCAAACGTGGAATCACAAACATGTGATCGATAAAACATATGTAGAATCACAAATGTATGTAGAATCAGAAATGTCTCTAGTAACACCATTCTGATTAATCAAACATGTAGAAAAACAATTTGTCTATGTGTACAGACATCTACTGTTATTAAACATTTTGTAGGTCAAGCTTGTATGATTATGCAATTACCCAATAGTTCAAAAAGTACTGTAAGTAAGACAAAAAGGAGTATTTTGGAAGTATTAGATCTTAGTACAGATGGCAATAACTTTTTAGTATAAATAAACATATAAAAATGTAAAGATTATTGGCCTCCTGAAATTTAAGAGTTAATAAAGTCTCATGAAATGTGATTTTTTAATGATTTAGTTGACTTTAGTACTTTATTCTTCTTGGCATTCTTTCTATAGAAAACATGAGAAAGATAAAGCCTATAGGTCTACAATAAATAATTCTTACTTTTTGGTAATAGATTGTCTTTTAAAATATAGTGACTGACAATAATGTAAGAAAATTTAAGAATTTCAAAAATCAGCTCAATTAACATCCTAAGATGTATAAATTGCCCTTCATTTTTCAGAATTTAATACATTAGATCTCTCTAACATTTGCTTTAAAGCACCAGCTGCATAACTTCATTTCACTCACTAGTGTGTTAGGTCCAGGAGAATAGAAATTAAATCCTACTTATTCACATATCTTTAAGTCATAGCACTTGCCTATGATCCAGAATCATATACACATATCATATATATGATATAAATATCATATATATCATATATATGTGTGTGTACATATATATGCACATAAACTGAGATATATATATGTAAAGTGATAACATATATATTTTACATATATATCTCAGTTTATGTGTATATATATATTATATATATATATATGTTATGTGAATATTTTGGGTGAATAACCCCTGTTTTAAAAGAGTGGAGGATATTAGAAATATCTTACCTCATGAAAGTTAGAGGGTGTTCCAGGTGATGCTGAAGAGAGAAAATTAAATTAGAAATAGCAATATTTCCAAAGGAATTGTCTCCACTACAAAGAACCATGAATAATAATGATAAAGTCAAAGCTCATCTGCCTGTCCTTTATCAGTGAAAGAATTAACAAAAGAGCAATAAATGGAAAAAAATCTGTGAAGTCCTCTCGTAGCAATTGTGGTTACAGCATCAGTGAACCAATGCCTGAGAGAAGGATTGCTATTCTGGAACACAATGGTGAAAATAATTCATTTAAATAATGATGATATTTGGAGAATATCATGTCTCTGAGAGGTTCCTGAATGGCATCCCTGTTAAATAATATCTCTTTTTAGGAAAAAAGACATGAGTAATTGAACATGGAGAAAGTGGTTTACTTGATTTTATATCTAAAGAACACCGTTTCTCTAAATCACTAGGATGAATCACCAGTTGGCATTCATTGCAGTCATATACCAGTGAGAGCAGATGGAATATAAAATGGTATGAAACATATCCACTGAGGAAACAAGCACTTTAAAAGTTAATGAAAGACAAAACAACAAGGGAATAAAGTAGGCCTGGTGAATGTTAATGTAATTACAGCATAGAGTACCCATACACTTTTAATGAGTATTTAAGTGATAAATAACAATAATACACTAATAGAAGCACCTATAATGAATTTATTATTTTCCCAAGCATAATGCTAAGTACTTTAGGTATATAATCTTACTTGATCATATATTTGAGGGCTGTACTTTTGTTAATCCTACATCATTGATGAGATAAATGAGGATCAGAGAGGTTAAATAAAACTTAGGGAATAGCAGGACAAGGATTGAAATTCAGAAAATTTCATCACAATACGGATACTTTAGTTCACAAATGTTAAGCTATATCAGTTACATTAAATGGGCTTTGAGTGCTGGATTCTTTGTATTAAATAATAGTTATATAATGAAAGAATATTTTGGAATACTTGAAATTGATTAACTCAACAACTATTTCAGTGTCTACTATATGCCAGTCACTTTGGCGTTGCAAATAAAGCAATAAAAAATAAGTAGAAAGAGAATAACTATCTATCTCATTCTTTACCTTCCCTGAAGGTACTTATTATTATAGCGGACAGTATTCAATACTACTTACTGAGCGTTTCCTATGGCTTTGCCACTATTTTATGTTCCGTAAATCTGTTAATTGATTTAATCTACTAATGAGGTTGGTGTTATTATTAGAGACATTTTTTGAGGTGAGAAAACAGGCACAGAGCGATTAAATAACTGCTTAAGTTCTCACAGTTAATAAATAAAAAAGGTGGTTATTTTCCCTAGACAATCTGCCTACAAGTTCTGCTGATATAATCACTATATTATAATTCAGGAATATTTTATCAGAAGATTAGTCTAGCTTCCTGCAGATTTTATTCAATCCCAAAATGTGCTTGCTTAAGGACTGAATAAATGATGGAGTCTAAAGATGAAAATAGTGCCTGAGGAAGTTAAATATATTAGTTTATAATGGGAAAATAAACAGGCCTCAAATATCAATGAGAATCATGAAGCTGAAAACCATACAGAATAAAACTTTCAACTGTCAGACATTGGAAAAACTGAGATGGATATTGAGTTAACAAATAAAGGAAAAAGAAATTTATATAATTTTTATTTATTTATTTATTTATTTATTTTTATTTTTACTCATTTGGAGTCTCACTCTATTGCCCAGGCAGGAGTTCAGTGGTATAATCTCAGCTCACTGCAACCTTCGCCTCCCAGGTTCAAGTGATTTTCCTGCCTCAGCCTCCCAAATAGCTGTGGTTACAGGTGCACACCACCATGACTGGATGATTTTTGAATTTAGTAGAGATGGGTTTTACCTTGTGAGACAGGCTGGTCTGGAACTCCAGGCCTCGTGATCCATCCTTCTCAGCCTCCCAAAGTTCTAGAATTACAAAAATTTATATCAATTTTAAGTAACTTAGTTATTGTTGGATCTTTCTGTTACAGACTGGCTTTATCATAAACCTTCCCCAAGCTATTATTAAATAATTCATATCAAGCCTTCCAATTAGAAAAATATATAGCTAACAGTATGAGAGATACTGTTTCGGAAGAAAAAAAATGGAATCTAGCTTAACCATTAGCAATCCTACAAATACTCAGAATACTGTGTTGGAAGAAAAATATTGAATCTAGCATATACATTAGCCATCCTCCAAACATAGAACAGAAGTAGTTTTAGATTTGGGCACAGCTACCAAAATTAGTTCTTAGGATCCTCATGCCATTAAGTGAAATGCCTTATACTTAGCAAATTCTATATGGAAATCTAGCCAAGACATCTACTCTCCTACTCAGTCTGCTCTCTCCCAACCAATTTATTTATTCAAATATCAGAATATGGACCATTTCTCTATTGAATTCTTCATAGAACATTTTTTTCTCTTTTAGTATGTGCTGCATCTGTGAAAATAATATGATATTCATTCAATTCTGATTCTGATGCAGATTCAGATCATTTAGCAAATGGGACAAGGTAGAAAAAGAAAGGGCAGAGTTTAATTATTGCTTCCCACAGTCAGGTCTCAGTTGTGCACTAAAAAAGGGGGGTACTTTTAATCATAAGTATTATGTGTACTATTTATGTAAATTTTCAGCATTACATAAAAAGAGACTCAAGGATCTGAAGAGTAAGCACTGTTGGTATCGACTTGACTTTGCTCTTAAATTTTGAGGCCAAGAACATGGTAAGAGCAGAAACCATAGAGGGTACACACATCAAAACCCAGAACTTGTTTTATGGTATAATACTCCCAGCTACTGCAGCCAGAGTCTCCTGTGGATTAATAATTTACTATGGGGTTTAGTCCATCAAATCTTCTGATCAGTATTTTTCTCACATGGTAGCTAATATTCTTGACCTTCCCAGGTTTGGGTCACAAAATATTAAGAAAGAAAGAGGAGATAAGGAAGTTGGCACCTGAAATGCAGTGCTGTAAAATAGCTCAGCTCTTTCCTCTGTTTGGTCTGAATCTTGTACATGTAAACAAACACATACATTATCTTGAAACTTTTGGCGAAGAATTTACTTCCCCAATGTAGCAGATTGTTCTTGCATCACAGTGCTTTCAAAGAATATTATCACTATAACTCATATGCCATCCAGGTATCATAATCAAAAGTCATTCTTTATTAATAAATAAGGGACAATCTGCAAAGTCTCAGTGACGTAACTCAAGATAAGTGAGTGTTATTTTGTGCTCATTTAACAATTCTGTGTATTTTTACTGAAAATGATTTTCCGCACAGCAGCTCAAGTACTCAGCTGATCCTTTCAAACTTGTGATTACAGCATCCTTTGCATTTGGCTTGTAGGCAAAAGAAAGACAGATAGAGATGTAGACTGAAATAGCGATAAGGAGAGAACAAGATAGATAACTAAAGAGTGAGAGGCAGAGACAGCAAAAAAGAGAGTTTAGTATGGGGCTTTTTTGGATCGGTTGGAAGTGTTATACCTAATTCCCTTCCACATTAAGGTGGCCAAAATGTAAACACATAACCCACATGTAAGGAAAGTTGGAAACTATAATCTAGATATAGTTGAAGGAAGAAAAATAAATGTTTTTTTTGAATTAGTAGCCAGAATAATAACTATGCTCTGACAAACCCAGACAACTGTGTCTCCCAAACTTCAGTGACTTCAGTCTCTCTCTCTAGATAGCATTTTTCATTTCTTTCTTTTTGTAAGAAAAATGTCTGATGATTTCAAAATAGAGAACTCCAAGTATTTCTGCAAAGAAAACCCATGTTATTGTCACTTTTGAAATGTCAATATTTTAATTTTAGCCAGAGATCTCTGACTGAGAGATTCTAGATGCACATTAGAGTTTCTAGGGCAACAATTCTGACAGTTTGTCTTTGGGGATGACCCTGCAGTTTGAGATGCAGCATGAGCCATATCATAGTGCCTTTCTGCAGAACTTCAAAGGAGAAGATTATGCCGAAGTGATGATGGGGACAATGAGTAAGATTGGAGAAACTGAAAGCCTAGGAAAGAACTGGGATTAGAAGATAATTCTCAGAAGACAAGTAAATGGAACTCACTGCATAGTTGGAGGTATTTTTTCAAGCAGGTGATGAATGAAACAAATTGATGCAAGTAGAAGTAATTTTCCTGAAATTCTGATAAAATTTTTATTGAGTTTCTATTTAACAATTTGTGATGCATACTATTAACTGAGGAGTGATAGAAATGGAAAATTTGAAGAAAATGATTAAATTTGAAACCACTGACTGGAATTTCTCAAATTATATTTCAAGCAATATCCATCTTGCAAGATAGATGAATAAAATATTCTGTGGTTAAATTTAGAAAGCAGTACCTGCATATTCAATAAAGATCCTCAGACTAGCATCTTATAATGTCTGACTTTGATGCTGTGAGTTGACACATAACCAATTGTTTAACCCAGTAATTCATATAAAACATTTAAAACTATAACTTTGGCCATATTTAAATGCCATTGAATTTACCATTTCATATAACCCACATAAGAGATCATCGGCTTTATTATATATTTCTCAAGTGTTAGCAATTGTTATGACATTCTCAAAATAGAAAGATTGATTATGCCCATTCAGTTTATTCTCTTTCTAGACATAAAACCATCAAACACAATTATCTCAAGTCTTAAAACTACCGAGATGAATGGTATGTGTATGATTGTGAACTGACTAACTTTCGGTTCTGCTGTGAAACAATGTTAGTCAGAAAAAATAAATATCTAGGGGTTATGGCAAGGACAAGCTTATTTTTCAACACCTAAGAGATATATACTTACTTCTGATCACCAAAAGCCATACTCATATTTATTGTAGATATGATTGGAAAACATTTGCTCTTTTCCCACTTGGTGAGTTTGTCAGAGGCTCATGGTGAAATGATTACACATTACATTTCAGAGTGGAAAATAATGGGGACCAAAGGTAGGAGCCTTTAAGGTTCACAGAATTTTATGACTATTTAAGTAAATGTTCCAAATGTATCATTTAAGAAGATAAAGGATTTTTTCAAGTCCAGCTGAAAAAAAATTTCCCCCAAAGTATCGGTTCTACATAAGGTTACTAAATAGCATCATTTCCAATCTCATTTTTTAATTTCAACTTTTGTATAAACCCAACAAATATTCAATTACCTCAAAAAGGGAACAGTGGGAATTTGTAATATTTATTTTTGTATCATCTTGAATTATCGTTTTCTTCTTCTAAATTCTTATAACTACATAATATATCAATTAACACTGTAAAACCCCATATTTATTGTCCCAGGTGCCAGCCTGACAATATGTGAAAATAAAATAACTGTTTAAATATGACTGAACTTTTATAGAAAAAATAAGGTAAAAACATATTAATCTCTCTAATCAATAATTTCAGGGCCAAAACAGATGCTCCAAACTCAAAACTAATTTGTTAGTTATACTAAAGTGTTTAATCTATGGCAACAAAGACAGTAAACAGCAATAAAGTTGAAAACCTAAGCTTACTTCAATTCTATCAACATATATCCCCATCTTAAGTCAAATTTATATTTACATTTATATTTATATTTATTGTCATATTAAATATTATGTTATACATTCTGTGTATATATATCACACATAAATGCACACATACATATTTTCAATGCATCATGAAAACATGCTAAATGTGTAGTCGTCCAATTTTGTCTCAAGATATTTACTAGGGAGCTTCTAAAATGGTATATTTAAAGATGGCTTTTTAGAAATGTCTGTCTTCTTTTTGATCCATCTTCATTCAGATTGTTCTTCTGTTTCTTTATTGACTTCAGCCACTTACTGTGTGCTTTGAAAGGGCTCTCTCTGTAATGCCCCCTTCTGAAATGATCCAATGTGTAAAAATGATTAATTCTATTAAAACTTTGTTGTACTCCCTGAGAAAATATATATAAGTTCTCTATATCCTTTGCTCTCTTTTCCCCCACTTTTTTATTTTCCTCTTTGAAGATTCTATTTCTGCCATTTATGTCTCTCTTTTCTTCTACTTCCACCTCACTTCTTGTATTACTAACATCAATGCAAAATACACACTCCATTGTGTAGTGTGATCTCTTTATAACTTTACTTTTGGGTCATCATTATTTTACCTCTTTTTGCACAGTAGGAACATCATATATTTGTTCCAGGATTCTATATTTGAATTTGAAAAATGCTCTTTGACAAAATACAAAAAGGATAATCACAACCCCAGGAAAAAAGTTACCCCCCTGCCTATGAAGCTCCTGGTTATCTCACTCTAAAGTCCCAATTATAGCCCTTGGCAGGGTCAGATAAGCCATTAGAGTAGGGGTAAGTAGAAACTGAAACAAGAACACATTTGCCTCTAACTTTTTATGGTCTACCACATATAAATTTAATTGGTTGGTATAGCAGAATTTTAGGTTTGCAATGGCATATGGCTCTACCCATCAGCATTCAACAATGCTCTTTTCTGTTTTTAGGTAAGTATAGTCATAAGCATTAAACCAAAGGCTTTAGTACTGCATATATGCTAATACAATTAAGGATGCAGAATTATTTTCAAGAAAATGTGGTTAAAGACTTTTCTGCTTTGTACCACTTGAAGAAGCAAGAAAACAAGATAGTTTTAAAACTTCCCGGAGGCCTTTATAGGAATCTAAGAATTTAATAGATTTATTTGTTTAGCTGATATCCTTGCCTTGTTGGTGCTTTACAGTAGTATTTAGTTTACCTAATGATTAAATTTGCAGGGTCTAGAATGAAGAGCATGTGGAATTCTTCTGTTAAATGTAGTTTAAAACTATGATCTCCAATCATAGCACTTGTTTTTATATGCAGAAATTACATAATGTTTGCTCTCTGTAGTCAATGATACCTTGTCTTTTTTATTCATTTTGTATACCTATTACTAGATGTGATGCCAAACATGTGATAGGCTCATATAATAATTCATTTATATAAAAAAATACTGAATAAAATAGAACCTTGAGGTTTTACAGAAGAATGTAAAGAAATTTCAATAATTCACTGGGAGAAACAAATAATTAGCCCCTTTTTTCCCCTATATAAACTGCTATAGATGGAATGCTTATATCCACTAACAAATCATACATTAAAGCCTAATCTCCAATGCGATGGAACTTGAAGGTGGAGGTGGGATCTTTGAGAGGTAATTAATTATGTCATTTAAGTTAATCCCTCATAATGGAATAAGGGCCCATCATGGAAGAAAAAAGAAAGAAAATAACTCGCATGCCCTATGCACTCTCTCTCTCCCTCCCTCCCTCTCTCTCTCTCTCTGTCTGTCACACACACACACACACACACACACACACACACACACACACACACACCAATCTAGTTTAGATATTTGTCCTTCTGAGTCTCAACTTGGAATTTGAGAGGAAGGGCATATTGGGAAGTATTTGGATTACAGAAACAGATTTTTTGTGGCTGGCTTGCTGTTCTCCCTTTGGTAATGAGTGAGTTCTCCCTCTGTTTGTTTACATAAGCTCTGATAGTTAAAAAGAGCTTGGCACTTTCTCCCCCTCTCTTAATCCCTCTCTTTCCATGTGACATATCTGCTCCTCTTTGCCTTCTTCCATGATTATAAGCTCCCTGAGGCCTCATCAGAAAAAGATGTGGGCACCATGCTTCTTGTATAGTTGTCAGAATCATGAGCAAAACAAACTTATTTTCTTTCTAAATTACCCAGCCTTAGGTGTTTCTTTATAGCAATGCAAAACAGACTAATACAAATATAAGCAGTTGATATCAGAAGTAGGGTGCCTAAAATTGTGGAAGCAGCTTTGGACCTAGGTAATGGATAGAGGTTGGAGAAGTTTGGAGGCCTCAGAAGACAGCAGAAAGATAAAAGAAAATTGTAACTTCTTAGAGTCTAGCCAAATAATTGTGATAAAAATGCTGATAGAAATATTGATAATGAAGTCCAGGATGATGAAGTCTGAGATAGACATAAGGAAGTTATTTGGAAAAAGAGTAAATGTCACCCTGTTATATCTTAGCCAAGAACTTGGCTGTTTTATATATATATATATATATATATATACACACACACACACACACACACACACACACACACATATAGTGACTCCCTGGAAGACTGAACTTAACAATGATGACTTAGAGCATCTAGTGGAAGAAAATTCTAAACAGCAAAGTGATAAAAAATGGTCTGGCGGCTGTTTCTAACAGCCTATGAGCAGATGTGGGAGGAAAAATGACTTAAAGTTGAAACTTACAATTGAAAAAACAAAGCATAAAAATTTGGGAAATTTGCAGGTTGGCAAATTTGCAGGTTGAGAAGGAGAGAGCATTTTCAGGAAAGAAATCCAAACAGCCTAGGGAGCCACTACTTTCTGACGAGATTAGCTTAATTAAAAGGGAGCCAAGTGCTATATTCAAGATAATGAGAGAAAGGATTCAGGTATTTTAGGAATCTTTGAGGCCATCTTTCTTATTAGAGGCCCAGAAACCTAAAAGAACACACTGGCTTCAGGTGCCAGGCCTGGGGTACCACTGCCCTGTGCTGCCTCAGGACGCAGCTCCCCACATCCCACCTACCACTCTGACTCCATCCTTAGCTCAGTGGGCCCTAGGTCAGTCCAGTCTTTTGGAGAGCATAAACCTTGGCAGTTTCTATTAAGTGTAGATCCTGCAGGCACAAAGAATAAAGGAGGCTTGGCAGCTCTCAGCTAGATTTCAGAGGATGTACGGGAAAGCCTGGGTGCTCAGGCAGGGGAGTCTCCACCGACGTATTCTACTATGTAAATGCAAAGGGGAAAGGTGGAGTTGGACCCCTCATACAGAATCCCCACCAGGGCACTGCATAGTGGAGCTACGGGAAGGGACCCACCAACCTCCAGACCCCAGAATAGTAGAAACCATCAGAACACCATCAGTGTGCTCCTTCAGCCAGAAAAAGCCATAGGCATTCAATCCTAAACCATGAGAGTAGCCACGTGGGCTGTACTCAGCAAAACCACAACAATGGGGCTGCCTGATTCTTTGGAAACCCACACTTTGCACCAGTATGTGGGACATGGAGTCAAGGGAGATTATTTTGGAGCTTTAATATGAAATGTCTGCCCTGCTGAGTTTTAGACTTGCATGGGGTCTGTTGTCCCCCTTCTTTAGGTCAATTTCTCCCTTTTGAAATGGTAATTTCTTTTTTTTTCCATCATCATCATCATTTTAATTTCACTTTTTTAATGTGTATTTTTTCATTTCAATAGTTTTGAGGGTCAAGTAGAGTTGGTTACATGGATGAATTGTATAGTGGTAAAGTCTGAGATTTTAGTGTACCAGTCACCCAGTTAGTATACATGGTACCCAATATGTAGGCTTCCTTCCACCCAATCCCTCCCAATTGTCTCTGCTTCTGAGTTTCCAATGTACATTATATCACTCTGGATGTATGCTGCTGCCTACCCATAGCTTGCAGGTAGAAACATACAGTATTTTTATTCCTGGGTTATTTCACTAGAATTATGGCCTCCAACTCTATCCCTTGCTGTAAAAGACATGTTTCATTATGTTTTATGACTGAGTAGTATGGAATAGGAATTTCTACACAATGCTTTTACCACCATTGAATCTTGGATGTAATAAACATGCCTGCTCCCCTTTTGCTTTCTGCCATGATTATATACTTCCTGAGGCCTCACCAGACGAGGTGGTGGCACCATATTTCTTGTACAGTTGTCAGAACCATAAGCAAAATAAACCTATTTTCTTTATAAGTTGCCCAGCCTCAGGTATTATTATAGCAATGCAAAGTAGACTAACACACACACACACACAGAAACACATGCACATACACACACACACACACAGAGCCATGATGTGAGGACAAGGCAAGATAATGGCCATTGGTTATCTGCAAATCAGGAAGATTGCCTCCACCAGATGCCAGATCTACCAGCACTTTTATCTTGGACTTCCCAGCAACCAGAACTTGTGAGAAAAGAAGTTATTGTTTAACCTACAGTTTATGGCATTCTGTTATCGCATTCCAAAATGACTAAAGCACAAACACATTCTAACAATATTCCAGAGTCAGTTTAATGTTTGCATTTTTCTAAACACACTTGGGCAATATGATGTGAATGTTTATAAAGTACCAAATGTGGTGTCGCAGACATGAATAACCGTGGTGGAAATGGTGATTAGTAGTGAAAAAAAAGGGGGATAAATTTTAGTGGAACAGACAATAGTATTTTTGATGTATTAGATATGAGATATGATAAAAGTTCAAGGATGATTCCATAGATTTTTTTCTTAGCAAGTAAAATAATAGACACATCTTTTCATTGAGATTGGTGTATTTCAGAAAGTTTAGTTTTGATAGGGGGATGATGAACAGCTTCTTTTTGTTCACATTAAGTTTGAAGTGTCTCTTAGACATACAAACACAAGTAATTGAGAAAGTGCTCTTCTGGGATTAAGGAGCAAGGTCTATGTTTGAGACATAAATTAGAATCTCATCAATATATGACTTATTTTAAAATTCAATAGACTTTATCAGATAATTATTTTTGTCAAACGCTACTGATACTTGAGAAAGATGAGGAAGTATTAAGCTTTCCATTGGATTTGTCATCTGGAATCTACCAGTAATTCCAACAAGAGCTGTGTCAATGGAGTAGTGGGAATTTAATCACCACTGAAGTATGCACGAATGACAAAGAAAGAAGGAAACCAACAATTATTAAAATTCAAATCATTGCTTTTATGTGAGGAGATAATGAAGTTTATGCTAATTAGAAGGAGTTTGGAATCTACAGAGTTCTTGAAGGTAGGAGATATTACAGCCAGTGTATATGTTGATGCAAATGATTCAATACAAAATGGACTGCTAGGGCAAATAGACTGGACGGTCAGATGGGCGCGATGGCTCAAGCCTGTAATTCTAGCAATTTGGGAGACTGAGGTGGTTGGATCAAAAGGTCAGGAGTTCAAGACCAGCCTGTCCAACATGGTGAAAGCCCGTCTCTACTAAAAATACACAAATAAGCTAGGCATGATGGCTCATGCGTGTAATCCCAGCTACTTGGGAGTCTGAGGCAGGAGAATTACTTGAACCCAGGAGTCGGAGGTTGCTGTGAGCTGAGATTGCACTATTGCACTCCAGCTTGGGTGACAGGGTGAGAATCCAGGAAGGAAGGAAGAAAGGGAGGGAAGGAAAAAGGGAGGGAGAGAGGGAAGGAGGGAGGGAGGGAAGAAGAAAAGAGACAGTTCATGAAGCGATGGTCAGGAAGGAAATGGATAAAACTTATCAGTGGATATTTCAACATAGAAAATTTCCTTTCATTGCTTCCATTTCCTTAGTGAAAAAAGCTATCTTGGAACAAGGCAGTAAAAGAAAGTCGTAGGTGATTTAGAAGAGAGGAGCAGATGTGACATAGGTCTCTAAGAAAATGCCTCTCTGCCATCAACTGTACTTAATCTTAATTCTATCTGAAGAAAGAACACTTTCCTTTTTACCCTTCAAGGCTTTAATCTTCACCTCCAAGTAGACTTGACCATCCTTTCCTGTGGGTTATTACTTGACCCTGATTCCTGTGCTCTCCTGTAACACTTTCTAGCACTTTAAATGTATAGTGGTCTCACTCTGATAGACTGTAAGTGACTCAAGGTAAGGACTCTTGTCTTATCCCTGGTATGCCTGGTGCTTATCATATAATCTCTTTCTATATGTTTCATTGAAAGAACAAATGATATTATATGTAATGATGGAGCCTTAGTTAAGAGATAACCTTTGAAGTCTTTTTCATAAGGTTCACGTGTAAGGTGATTCCCACGGAATGATAACTAAGAAGCATCCCAAGTTACACTATTGACAGTTTCAGAAATCTAAAATATAAGCAAAAATGTCCCCAACAATCCATCAAGTGTAATTAAAATACATTTTTGTGCTTTTGATACTAGAGCCTTCACTATTCAGGCAAATCAGTCGAATGTTCTTGTCTTCGGTGATGAACTTTATTTTGGCATATATTTGAATCTAAAGGTAAATAAAAATTTCTATTCAGATACTATTTCTTTCAATTAGACTGTAGCTCAAATTTCAGTATGTCCATAAATAGTAAATTCAAGATCAGCACTAATTTCAGAATAAAGAAGGTTTTACTCATTTGCACAAAACTCATATTTGTCAGTGGATTTTAGGATGTGATTGCATTAAATTAGCTTGAGATGAACACAATTTTAATAACAGTTCTACATTGTCAGCCAAAGTTATCGCTTACAAAATAGCTATCTCTATCCAGAACAGTGTCCATGTATAACTCTTTCATTTAAAATACTCTTAACTGCAGACCTAGAACAAACATGCCTACCTGAATCACTCCTGGCTGACTCAGGGGTAGATTAGACCCAACAAAACCAAACTCAACTTACGATAGTTCCACTCTCAAAAGTTGTTACCTTCTGACATTTCCTGTCCCAGTAAATGACGACTGATTCTACCCAACGATAAAAGCAGAAAACCTTGCTATCACATTCCTGAAGTCTTCGTGATACAATCCATCATCACATCCTATCAATTACTTTTCTCTTAAATTTTGTTTAAAATTGTCTATTTTCACAAGTAAAACTGTATTTTCACTCTTAGATCTAGACATATAATTTCTGGAGTTCTGCAATACCCTTTTAATTTGCCTCCAAATACTTTGGCCCCCTTCAAACCATTTCATTTATTCTGCATTAAACAATATCATTACAAAGTTTAACTGCTATGTATGTTACTATATATGCTTAAAAATAAAATTAAAAGCACAAGTCGATGTATTCCCATTTCTCTTAAGCTCATCAACAGAACATAGAAGATCTGCCCCCAAAGGCCTCTCCAGCTTTGCCTCACAATGCCCTTCCCACTCTCTCCAGCTGTCAGTTATTCTGTCCTTTTACTGTAAATGGGACAGCCTTCTGTCCAAAATCACTTTCATTATGCCATTGCCTGGGACATTATTCACTCTGCCTCCTCACACATCCTTCTACTTTGTTAAATTGTAATCTTCTTTCTAATATTAAGTTAAATGTCATATTTTTCCAGAAAGATTTCTTTGACCTGTTTGAAAGGATAAAGTCCTCTTCTTGCACCCTTTCAAGGTGATATCACGTACTGTCTCATCAGAGTTACGGTATTTTTTATAGGTATGTGAATATTTTTGTGATTATTTGATTGGTTAATGTCTGTTTCATTAGAATGAAACTTTGGGTTGTTAAGAATCTTGCGTGGCTTTTGTTTACCATCATTCTACCAATGTACATAGAACTTAGCACATAAAATGTCTCCATTAAATACTTGTTGAAAGAATGACTAAGCAAATATACGTAGAAATATGAATGTATTGGCTGCAATACTAATGTGTTGACTCTATAGACTATATTATAGTTTCCAAAGAAAAAGCTATGAAAATGTATGGAAGTATTCTGGTTTTAAATTAACTGAAGCATATTTTCTTTTGTTTTCTCTCTTTATGCTTTTAGATGCAAAGTGCCAGAGGCACTAATTGTTCAGAGTTGCACAGCTAAAGGAGCATTCTGAAACTTTGTTTTAATCTTTGAACAGATTGCAGCTGCTCATATAAGAAAATACATGCTATGTAACCAAAGTACAATAAATAAAAATCAAATACATTTATGTGGTTGATTTACCTACTTATTAAAGGAATAATTTATATTTTTAATAACTATTTGTAAATTATTATTCGTGTGTACACGTGGACATAGAGAATGAAAAGATAGTGAATCCTTGGGAGGATAGGGGTATGAGAGGGCAGTAGAGAAAGAAATCACTTAGTGAGTACAATGTACATTATTTGAGTGATGGAGACATTAAAGCCCAGTCTTCACTACTATACGATAAAACTATGTAAAAAAGATTGCACTTTACCCTTTCAATTTATAGAAATTAAAAAAAAAATCATTATACAAAGTATTTTCTTTTAATGGTATAAGTTGAAATAAGACTCTTTTGCAACTGTTAGCAGTTTCAAATATGTAATCAATTTCTGGTTTGTCTTAAAATAAAAAATGTACAATGTGATATTTAATGAAGGCTTTTCATTGAGGACTTATTTAATGAAACATTATTTGCTATAATTTGAAAATTGTATATACTCCTAATCAATATGATTTTTACACATAATATTAGTAGAAAGGATTTATAAGGGAAATATTTTCTAGGATCAAATCTTTCTTAAAACTAAGCAGGTACACGGTGGCTCACACCTGCAATCCCAGCACTTTAGAAGGCTGAGGTGAGCGAATCGCCTGAGGTTAGGAGTTCGAGACCAGCCTGCACAACCAGGCGAAACCCCGTCTCTACTAAAGATAAAAAAATTAGTCGGGGGTGGTGGTGGGTGCCTGTATCCCAACTACTCGGGAGGAGGATCACTTGAACCTGCCGGCGGAGTTTGCAGTGAACCAAGACTGCACCACTGCACTCCAGCCTTGACGTCAGAGTGAGGCTCTGTCTCAAAAATAAATAAATAAATGAACAAATAAATACATAAAAATTGTGTTAATGTATATTTTATTTCTAATAATGTCGATGAGTTTTTCAATTTATATTCTATATTTGTTATCAGTTAAGTTAGATATAACCTGACAAAGAATAGGGATAATTATATTTCCTTGGAGGCTCTGCCAGTCAGTAGCTCTACGGCCCTGGGCAAGACACATTGCCACCGTGAATCTTAGTTTTCTCCTATTTAAATGAATGTTCTACCTTTGATTATATCTAAGGGAACTTTGAAGCCATGTTTCTCTGCTTTGATTTTCTAATTCAAATAGAACACAGTCTTGATGCAGTCTATATTTTTATCCTTGGACTTTTCTTAATAGGGAAATTAGAATAGCTTAAAGAAAATCACAAAAGTGTAAATAAAAAGGATAAGTAGACCTGGGGTATTATTTCCCAATTTGGACAATTTTGTTGCTGAGAGATTGTTTCCATGGTATGCATTCAGTCAAAATCTCTCAGAAAAGATGTCTGTATTACCATTATCTGCTTTGATAGTATCAGCTGTTAACAGTCTTCCACTTCCCTTTCAAAACAAAGATTGAAGCAAGGTCAAAGCAAGGAATGGTGTAAACTCATTACCGTGCCAAATTTAATACGAATTCATTATCATATAGAAACTATAATTTGTGCTGTCTCAAGATGAGACAGTCACTCAGGGATACTGCATCATTATCTTCCCTAGAAACTATTAAAAACAATTCTCTGAGGGAAGTGAAACCAACAAAAATCAAAATCATGTCTATTTGAAACTAGAACATGTTTCGTCTTTCTATGCATTTGATCAATTTAGAAATTAACTTCTACATCCGCAAGTAAGATAAAAATCACATTTACATTCATATATATATACTTGTGTGTGTATATATATATACACACATTTACAAGCAGGAAGATATAGTCAGACACATATGTGCCACAAAGTCAGAGCACACCTCATGGAATAAAATTATCCTCTGACATAATTTTTTCCTGCTAATAAGAATCACAGCTCATTCAGAAAAATCAATCAAGACTTAATTTCTCTTTCAACCAGCTAATCATTCTTTACATAAAAGTTTTAGAGGTTTTGTGTTTGTTTGCAGATTGTGGCGTTCCTCAGATCTACCAATCTGATGTAATTAACCATTTTAAGAAACTTGTTATCTCTTCATCACTTATTACCTTTTCTTTCCTGAATTTGCATATTTAATATAGAGAGCTTTATTTTGTATCGCTGATATATAACAGAATACAGAATCTGAAATGGATCAACACTTTGCCTTAAGATAATATTCACCTTTTATACAATTACATTCAAACTGTACATAACACTGTGTTAACATTGCTAATTCTATTCTTTATGTGAGCTGAGACCCCATAATTTAGATTCCAAAGTATCTTCAAATGACAAAATTAGTCTATAATTTAATGCATTTAATTTGAAATTAGAGATATTTTAATGTTCAATCCAGATTCTTAAAAATTTAGTAACCTCATAGAATACAACATAGCAGCTGAAAAATATTGACTTAATTCTTTCTATAAATAAATAAATACACCCCTTGGGCATATACACTTTTTTTTCATTTGAAATTTGACAAAAATAACCTATTTTAAGTATCATTTTTAATTTTTTGTCTTGCTCTTGATCTACTAGCTTCTGCTCTTATTCCCTTGGCTTTTATATCTCGATACTTGCATTTCATTATTGTACATCCCATTTCCTCTAATTTACCAACTCTCTGGTCCTCGCACTGGCTTATGTTTACTTTGTTTTCCCAATGTACTCACAGTTTTACCTGATCTTTGATTTTGACATTTTCATAGCCTCTTGGATGGAAATTTCCTTCCTTAAAATTATGGCAAAACATAAGGCATTGGCTAGCCAAAGTCCCAGACTTCACAAGAAGGTAATTAGTGTGATATTTTGCCTCTAATAAATGATTCTTGCTGATGCAATTACTCAACAGATTGCAGTAAATGGAGACTTTGCCACTGTCCATTCTCACTCCCTGCACCTAGTACCAAAACCCAGATTCAAATGCTCTTATTAATGGTGACTTGGCTCAAAATTCAGTTGACAGAACTGCACTTCCACTGCAACATTGTACATTTTCAAGGAGCAGAGCCCAGGGTCCAACAGAAAATTTCAATAAAATTTATCTTCAAATACATTGGTAGGCTGTATACATATTCAATAAACGGTAGAAGAATTGAGAAAACTCTTCTGCAAACATAATAAAGAAAGAAAACAGCTTTATTAATGAATGAAACCTAAACCAGAATGTGTAGTTCTCGGAAAAGTACTTATTCATGTGCCACATAAGAATGTTTCAATCAACAATGAGCCATATATAAGATGGCTAAACACAAGAACAAGATTTTAAGCTCATGCTGATCTTCCATAAGGACCAACAATAGAACTGCATTTTAAAATATACGTGTCTCTTCCTTGGGCCTTGCCGTATTGCCATATTATAGACAATGAAAAACTGCTGATAAAATATTGATGTTTTCTAACTATTGTCACCTGGTAATATCTCAGCTTACATTCATTTCTGAGACTGAGAATCCTGTCTCAGGGAAGAACGTACAGGAATTATAGATGAGAGAGACAAAATTAGTAATATAATCACTAAGGAAGGTGCCTCGCTGTGATTCAGTGGTGACCTGGTAATATCATCTTAGGCATGCTATTTCATCTTTCCTTTTCTCAGTCTCCACATTTGCAAAGAAGAGTTAACACCTGCACTCATAATACATTTGTAAGATGCACATCATTTTTTCTCCAAATGGAACCTAGCCTTCACTCTGACCTCCACATATGAGCTAATTAACCAGAAGAAACCCGAAAGCCATAATTATACTTGCAAATAAAAGGAAAGGATTATTATGCAATTTAGCTGGTTCTGGTCCACATGACATATAAATCCATGCAGAAAATGTATTTCAAATTAAATGTTTGGATTTCTTAAATCTAATTTAATGCATACACTCTATAGTGTTTATTGTATACCTAAACAAACACATCATATATATGCAAAAAAACACCAATATTCATCTAAACAGAGTAAATGAACACTACAAACACTTCATACCAATTCCTCTGTTTTTTTGTGTTTTTAGATCAAAATAATAATCTGAATTTTATACATATATACATATTTTTTTTGAGACAGGGTCTCTGCTCTGTCACCCAGGCTGGAGTGCAGTGGTGTGACCACAGCTCACTGAAGCCTCTGCCTCCCTGGGTTTAGGTGATCCTCCCTCCTCAACTTCCTGAGTGCTAGGACTACAGCCATGTAGAGCTGGGGTGTCATCATGTTGCCCAAGCTACTCTCGAATTTCTGAGCTTAAGCCATCTGCCTGCTTTGGTCTCCCAGTGCTGGGACTATAGGAGTGAGCCACTGTACCTATCCTAGTTTTCAGAAAATTTGTATTTCAAACTATCAGCTAAATAAGTTAGAATTTTGTTTCATGTAGTCAACATATCACAGAGTGAAACAGAACCTTTACCATACATTTGAAAATAAAGCCAATGATTTTCAGATAATTCTGTAATTTGGGTGAAAAGTTTTGAATTTATGGAGATTCTTGTTTGCTACATATCATTAAATTATTATTATGATCAAAAAGTTTGAGAAACAATGTCGCAGTGGTCAGTGTAAAAGATCAAAACCTGTGTATGGATAGAAATCAGTACCAAGAACATACACAAGTCAGTGTGAATTACTAAATAAATATATAGATAGTTCCAAGGCTGAAAAATATGGTTTGAAAGAGAAAGGAAGAGTAGGAAAACCCAGAAACAGAAATAAGATGTGTGATATAGTGACTGGGAGTGGGGCATAAGCAAAGTCTTTAAAGGAAGAGGAGGTTGTTATAAATAGAGGAACAAAAATGAAAAAGTAACAGAGGTGCCCTGGAAGCATTTTGTTTTGTTTTATTTTCCTGAGTGACAATGTTGTTGGTTGTTGATTTCTGGTTAAACTATACTATGACTGTTTAGACTTGATTTAGAAGTACAGTCATTACACATGCCATACTATGAAAATATGACAATGTGTGATATACTTATTTGAAATAACTTTCAATGATTTCTACAGAAAGCAAAAAATAGAATAGCATCTTAAATGACTCACTAACTGAAATGGGATTATTTTAAATGTTTGACATTTTCATTGATACATAATGAATCATGTGTAATAATTTAGAAACCTACATACAAGGATTCTGAGTGTTTTATGGAAGTGACTGTGTTACACTTTTAAAAAATTCTGTTTTTGTGATTAAATATTATGGTATAAAACCAAGATCCTTATTATTGTGGGAATATGTTTCTGTCTTTCTATCTACATGTAAATACACAACTACAAACTACAATAAGATTTTTAAAGAGAAACAAAATAATATTTGTCTTTAATAAATTATGGAAATTGAAAAATATTAAAAAATAAGTTCATATATATACAGTTCTGGCCTGATAATCTAGAGGATGAAGAATTTACTTAACCTTTAAATCTTATTTGTGTCATTGAAAGACACATTCTTTTGATTTATGAAATAAAATTTGACCCTAGCTCATATATCACATACATCACATCCTGAGGGTTATAGGAAATTGACTGCAAGGATCCATCATTATTCAATGTGAATAAAAGGTAATAACCTGACATTTGTAAAGTATACAGCAGAAATTGTGTAGCATTGCCAATTCTTAAATGCTTCTATATCAGAAAAATTATCATCCCTTTGCTATACTTCCATTGTATTTGTTTGTTTTCTGTGCCTTATTATTTGCTTGCATTGTTTTGTTGACCACAAATGTCATTTTACTGATTAATAATCTCATGCTCATTAGTCACTTGAGACTTTTAACTGGTTTTCAATATTTAACTCAATAAAATTTCTAATTATGAGTGTACGCACCAAAGGCAATTCAAAATTGAGTTAAAAATAGTATACCGATAGCATTATGTTTACATTCTTATAAAATTTCCAGCCTGGCACTGCGATCTACCCCTATAATCCCAGCATTTTGGGAGGCCAAGAAGGATGGATCACTTGAGCCCAGGAGTCCAAGACCAATTTCGGCAACATGGCAAAACCCGGTCTTTACAAACTTAATTAATTAATTAATTAATTATTAATTAAAATAAACACAATTTCCAAGGGGTCTACTTCTAAGAAGATGAACTTCAAGTATGACTTTCACTTGATGGTGTTCAAGACACACTATCCTAATATGGCACACTGGCACTCAAGAAAATAGAAGAAGCAGGGAATCCACTCTCCCCTTTCTCTCACCCTTCTTTCCAAAGCAGGGCAAAAGATCTCTTGCCACAAGTAGCCTTCCTATATCCAGAGGAAACATTGTCATCCTCAAAGACAGACAGATGTCAACGAAAATCTGAACAAACAGGCCTGCTAAGTACCACCAGTTCATTATCATCAGAGCATACACCTTTTCTCCAATCATACTTCCCTGCAATGTCTACTCTTCACCAAAACTGAGCACCAAAGTTCAGAGGAGCCCCTATTTCTCTGGAAACATTTTTGGAGACTCATATGTTATGTAAAATTTATATTAACCAAATCTGTATGCTTTTCTCTTGTTAACGTCTTTTCTTATAAGTGCCTCAGCCAGGAACCTTGCCATCGGTGAGGAAAATATATGACTGTTTAACCCCTGAACACTTTTTGATTCTTTAAATGGAAAATATGAGATTTTCTAAATATTGCTTCCTACTATTGACGATGTGTGTCGATGAACTGCGATTTTTGACATGTCACTAATTCAATGTTTTAATAAGAGAGATTTTAAAATTCTGTTTTGTTAAGCAAAGATATTTTTTCATAACAAGATATCTAATTCACTGACTAGTTTCTTATAAATTGAAAATTATTGAGTCCTTGTTAATGAATAATTTTTAAGGAGAAAAAATAAACTGGTTATATATGATGAAGAATGGAAAAAAAATATTCAGAAGACTTTCCAGGGATCAGTAGATACATTATATATGCCTACTTATTTTATTTCATTTTAATAATCAATATTAATTTCATCAATTTCAACATGTGATGAAATTAAACTCAAAAAGGTGATACAACATATTCAATATTAAATAGCTAATAAGTGAAATAATCAAAACTGAGCAGATTCATGCATTCTTTCACATTTATTAATATTATTTTCTAACGTTAATAATTTTCTCTTTTAAAAACAATTAAAAATTATATTACGGTATTGATTTCATTTTTACAGTCTCATTATTTTTGCAGAATTATTCATCTTTTCCACCCTTTAAAATTCGTACAATTGATTTCCAGCTGTGTATTCTGTCTATAAAATGAAGCCTCGATTCCTAGTGCCAGCCAAACCCACCAAGGAGCCTTTGTTAGTATACATGTGGGATAAATAATAGCCTTGTATTTCCCTTGGGGCTTCAGGACCAACCCTTTGGCAGACTGCTTTGCTTACCTAAACACCAATAGTTCCCAACTGAATCTTCTGTGCAACAGTGCTCTGTCCATCCTCTGCAGGTTAAAAAAGACAGTTACAAAATTCTTCACCTCTCTTATAACTGGCTTTGGACAAAAGGCCTGATTCTGGTTGATTAAAGGCATAGTGTAAATTGCCTAAGTTATTAATGTTAAAATAAATTTAAATACAAATCTCACATTCCCATGGGCCACATCCTCTTGATGACTCAACAATATATTTCTTGTGTCTCTGATGGGTTAGTCAGAAAGAAAATAGTGGGAAAAAGGAAAAAGATATTATGAATTACATTTCAAACAAGCAGACATTATCGTGCATATAATTCTTTGCAAAAGTAAGATATTAGTAGTTAATAACTAATAATTAGCTAATATATGTTTTTAATCATATGGATAAAAGGAAAAACAGTGATTTTCAAAAGTATTTAAACTGTCCAAGAAATAACAACAAACCTCAATGAATTAGAATTTATTTAGGTTCTTATTGCTGCTCTAACAAATTATCACAAACTGATTGGCTTAAAGCAGCAATATTTTACTACTATACAATGCTGGAGATGAGGAGTCCAAAATTCATCTCTGTAGGCTAAAGTCATTATGATTTCAGGGCTAGTCTCTGCTGGAGTCTCCAGGGGACAATCCATTCCCTTTCTTTTCTAGCTTCTAAGGGCCACCTTGCTTTCTTAGGTCATCTGATCCTTCTTATCTTCAAAGCCAGAGACTTTGTGTCTTCACCTCTCTCTCGGCTTTTGTGATCACAATAGCTTTTTACTTCTGACCATTCTATTTCTCTTTTATAAAAGCCCTTGTGATCATATTGCACCACCTCAAAAATTCAAAATATTTTCCCTATCTCAAGATTCTTTATCTTATCTGCAAAGTCGTTTTGTCATTTACAGTTACATATTCACATACTCTGGAAATTAGGAGGTAGATATCTTTATGGAGTTATTATTTTGTCTACCAAACTAACCAATCACATATGTGCCTAAGTTATGGCAGTGGTATTAATCCACACAGCAAGACTCCTAGGAAGACCAGCCCTCCCTTTTTACTCAAGGCTATACTGATTTTGTCACCAAAAGTCCAGTGTGTTGCTCTATGTCCTGTTCTAGTCAAATTGGAATGGCTAGTCATCTTACCTGGGTCTGTAGGCAGCTCTAGTCTTTATTTATTCTTCAAATGAAAATATTATCATATCTGTGTCTTGGGCAATGCCGGCTTTTAACTACAGGATATTTGGCTGGATATGGGTTAGCCATGGTTAAATGACTGGGTTTGGAAAAAAACTTTAAAAATACGAGGAATATGAAATCCAGCAGAGACAGTAATGTATATATGATCATTCTTCCTGATATCTCTGGGATAATCCTGTGGCTTTTATTATCAAATGAATAACTAAAGCTAACCTATTTCATTGTTAAAATGTGTCAACCTCTATGTCACTCAAATGAAATTAGAGATTCAAGGATCTCAGGGAGTGTGTGGCTATTGTCCCAAATTTTGGAATCTTCATTTTTTTCTTACATATGCTGGAAATTTTATTATTTTAGATTGATTACTACAAAATTATGCCAAAGCTATTATTCATGAAACTCACAGACAAAAGTTCAATTCAAAAGTCTGCCTATATATATAAATAATTTAAATGAAAGCTTATTTCTATTTCTATATTTTGCTTAAAAGTAGCTAGAAATATATTTGTTGCTAAGAAAAATTATTTTAACTAAACTCTCCTGAGTGATCTTTTATAATAATCATAAAGTTTACTCATAAATAGCAGAATGCTTTTAACTCTTGGTGACAATTCTAAGATTCATGCTAATTGCTCATAAATATTATCATATTTAGTTAAATTCAAAATGTCTTTATTTCAAGAAAATTTCTAATACTTAAAATATGTCCTAGAGATAATTAAGCTGATCTCCATTAGGACGTAGGCATTAAACATTTCTGAACAAAGATACTTTCAGGAAAGGACACAACAGGTGCCTTCCAGGACTATTTCCATTTTAATTATCTCGGTGATTAAAGATTTGGTCACTCTCTTTTCCCAGTCTCCTTTCTCTACATCTGAGAAGAAATGGATATTTTTGTCAAATACAAAATCCATAAAAATCTATGAATTCTTAAGCTATATTATTCACAAACTTCTCAGCCAAATATGAGCACAGTGCAAATATGATAAACATCAAACACATTAAACACACACACATATACACACACGAAATAACAAAATAATAATGTCAAATAAGATACTGAAAAACATGCATAATTTCAGGAAAGCAAAATCTAATATCTACTTCTGGAAAAGTTTTGGAAAAAATACAGAAAGAGTCATATAAAAGGGAAGAATACACTGGAATTAAAAAGATAAGCTATATTTGTGAAATGTCATAATTATTCCTTTAAAAATAATCCTTGTCTCTATATAGTCTAATAAAAAGAAGCCCAAGAAATATTTTGGGGCAAGAAAAAACACATACAAATAAGTAATTAAAAGTCATGAATCACTTGGGAAAATTTTATTGTATATTACTTATAATGTTATAACATACTAAGAAGTTTTTGTTATATAGTAATTTCTTAATTTTGCTTTTCACTATAAGAAGGCAAGTGAGAATGCAAGAAGTTGTAGGGATAATTTTTTACATACAAATTGTGAGCAGCCAAGCTCCCAAACATGAAAGAACATGTATTATAATTAACAATAAAAATGTCAATATCATTAATAAAACAGTAAAAACCCTAAGTGAAAATTTTGAAGAAAATGTCATTGAAATGAAACTAAACTTACAAAACATTTATTAAGCAAATTAATATTATGAAGTTAATCTGGAAACCAGCCCAGGAGTTAAGAGGTAAGTAAGAAACATTCTACAGTGTTTGGTTATTTTAACTTTAAAGTCTGAATAAAAGCTGTGTGATTTTATTTTGTAAATTGATCTCCACATTTCACATAACTTGCCAATATTAATATACTATATTTTTTGTTACATGCAATTTTATATTGCATTACATTTCATTTTTCATTTGTTATTTTTTTGTAATATTTTTCTGTTTATTTTATCTTAATAGGAAATTTACTCACCCTAATTACATTGTAAATAAAACGACAGTCAAAGTTGAACTGTCAGTGCTTAATGTAAAAGTCAGAGGAAAAAGTCAGTAGCTGTTTCCAAAAATACATATTGGATGCCATTAATGATGCTATTGAAAGATAAACATTTTTGAGCCTTAAAATATGGCAACAAATCAAATCATACCTTAAGACAGAAGGGGTGAACTAAGATGATAGTAGCTAACAATGCCAAAATATAGCTTCTTCAGTTAAAGTCTGTTTATCCCAGGTTCCTACTTTATAAATATATATATATATACACATATATATTTATATACATATATATTTATGTATATGTATATGTATATATGCAATATATACATATATATTTATATATACATATATATTTATATATATGCATGCATAATACATATATAATACTTTAATATTATACATATATAATATATATAACATATATAATACATATATAAATACACATATATATAAATACGTATTATATATATATATTTATTTTTTTCTATTGAAACCCAACTATAATTTGCAAGAAAAGCGTTTTCTTAAGGAAACTTTGAAATATGCATGTGCTAGTAAATTCATCATTTTTAATGGCAATAATTAATATGGTTCTTTACACTCCAGATTACTGATGGTGAGAAAATATATTATTCTGCATGATTAGGATTAAAAGATTGAAGTTCCCACAAAAAGAAAAAAAAAAGATAGAAGGAAAGAGTAAAGAAAAGAAGGAATATAAGGAAAAGGGGCTATTAATGGTCTATTGCTGTGTAATACATTTCCTCACAATCCAATGGCTTAAAATAATAAGTGTTATTTTTTTTTACATTGTCTCTGGGTCAGAAAATCAGGCACATAAAATTTAATTGTCCTGCTTTGGAGGCTCCTGGGAAGTTGCAGTTAATGTTTTAGCCAGGACTACAGTCATAGAAGGGCTCCACTATGGCTGGAAGATTTATTTCCAAGATGGCTGGCTAACATGGATGGCAAGGTGGTCTTAGTGATCAACAAGAGGTCACAGCTTCAGACCATGCAGGCCTCTCCATAGGGCTGTTTGAATGTCCTTATAACATGGCAGTAGGTTTCCTTCAGGGCAAAAAAATTAAATAAAACAAAATGAAGTCACAATTTATTTTATAACCTAGCCTTGAAAGCTGCAATATGCTATCAATTCTACAAATCAGTCATGTTTACCGTCAGAGAGGACTACATAAAAATGAGCACCTGGAGATGCAGTTCACTGAATATACCTTTGTAGGCTAAGAATCCCAGGAAAGAAAAGAAATATATTTGAAAATTAATCATATATTTTCTCTAAAATTCAGTTTTTGTGTTAATACTCTAACAGATTTTAGTTTGAATAATTAAAGTGATCTTCCACCATACTGAGCCAATGAATAAGTCCCATGTCCTAACTTGTTCAAAATAAGTGTGTACTAGGGGCCTTGTACTAGTTCACTGTTACACGTAGGGTTCCTCAAATTCTTCTTTTGACTTTACTAATAGGGAAGATCACTGAAGTTTTCTGAAAAAGCTTGAGGGTCAGAGTATCATTTTTTAGAATTAAATAAAATATTCTGTTTGGAATGAGATTTTATCACATAAGGTCTGAATGAGTAAGCTTTTTTTTTTTCTTTTTTTTACCATGCATGACAAATTTCTTATTCAATTTTTGAAGATTACATTACATTCAGAGCCTGTGTGAACCAGAAAATCTAAACTTGCTTCTGGTTGGAAAAGCAAACTCTGGGTTCACTCTGGAGGAGTAAGTTACCACATTCAGTTATTCCTCATCCATTACAGAGTAAGTCTAAAAAGTTTTACACAGGAAGCAGCTGGTATAACACTCTTGGTAGAAAAACTATGAAGGAGACAGGTGAACCCTGGTGTGTTTAGGGCATGAGGTAGGGCAGCAGATCTCAACCTTTTGGCACCAGGGACTGGTTTTGTGGAAAACAATTTTCCCAGGGATAGAGGGTGAGGGATGATGAATGATGGTTTCAGGGTGAAACTGTTCCACCTCTGATCATCAGGCATTAAATTCTCATAAGGAGCAGACGACCTAGATCCCTCACATGTGCAGTTCACAATATGGTTCATGCTTTTATATGAATCGAATGCTGCAGCTGATTCGAGAGGAGGTAGAATGCTCACTCTCCTACCTCTCACCATCTGCTGAGCAGCCTGGTTCCTAACAGGCCATGACCCAGTACCCGTTTGTGGCCCTAGGGTTGGGGACCCCTTGGGTAGGGTAAAGATTACACATACCATTAATCGATGTTTATGCAATCACTACCCTAGGAAAATTTACCTCATAAAAATTTTAAGTTCTAAGAGAGATACTATTTAGAGGAACATAAAATATTCCACAGGTAATATTTTACTAAATACCTTCACAATCTTCTCTTCCTAGCTGGACCTCCAGATGGCTGTTCCTTTTCATAAATCCCCCCATAGAAGGTTTCCATTTTTGTACCCAGTGGAATCTATCATCCCAAGCAGAGAGCCTTATTGTAGCTGTTGCCTTCCATGTAGCAGATTCCATACTACCAATTCTCATTAGAAAGCAGTGGCCGTGATAGGTCTCTTTCCCTATCACAGCCTTCAAGGGAAGTATTCTCCAAGAGAACTTTCTCTTCAAGAAATATGACGGTCTACTTTTTTCCCCCATGAGAGACATGAGTGAGAGGAAGATACATACAGTTTATATGAGGCACCTGACCCTCGTGACTGACATACACAAATAATCTTTTCCTCCTTTTATTTTGTGACATTAAAATAAAGGTCCCTTGAGAATGTTTCAGCAGCAGAAAGAATTCATGGGGGTCATTTCACAATTTGGAAAGAATTGTGACTTTGCATCATGTTCTTCTCTCCAACTCAAATTTAGTGATGAATCATTCCCTCTGTCTTTTTGCTTAAGGAAAGCAGTGTGTAAGGAGCTGTTATTAGTACAAACAGAAATAACATAATTCAAAGATACATGGAAAAATGGGGAGAGCGCTAAATATTCTTCGTAATTTGCATGCAACCCTCACTGATTCACTCACTGGGTGTCATTCACACTAAAGTGATTAATTTGGGGATGATTATGGCAGAGTTCTTTTCTCAGACACAGCCTTGTACAAGATGCTTATTCAAAGAGCAGCCTATAAAAAGTAGCAGAAAATAAAAACCTCACCGAACCTAGGGAAATCTTTTACTTTGCTTTATTTCTGAATCTATCCCATGTAACTTGAAATCTTCCAGATGTCAGGTAATGATGATCATCTTTTTTATTTAGACAAAGAGATTTAGAAATTCTCTAGCTTCTAGCTTCAAGCTTCAAGGTCTTAACACTCTTTACTAATATCGCCAAGTATGTCAAACTATTGTGCTAAAGATTAATACTTTATTTTCACTTTAAACCAAGTACCATTTAGTTATTGGGCTCAATTTTATTTAGATGGAAGTAAGATATTATTGACCTTTTATTACTTGTCTCCTTTCATATATGAAACTTGGTTTTTTTCTCCCTTGACCTTTTATGTTGTTGCTTGCAAGCTACTAACCAGGATATCGTTAATTAGAAACCTAAGGGCCTCAAAGGAATCTCAGTTTCATTATAACCTGGGTTTTCTGTTTTTCAAGGTTTGGTCAACCTTTATGCCCAATCAGACCACATTGAGAATAGGGCTAGAAAGATTTAAGGTCATTAAACAATGACCATCATTGTGAATACAAAATTAATAATCAATATTAATGTCCAATGGCATGTCCTTAAGCACCCATCAGTTCAAAAGCCTTATCTAATCTTAAGCCTCATGAAAGCTTCCATCCAAATATCAACTGGAATTTCTGAGAAATCAAATAACATCAGGGTATTATTGTCCTCACAGATGAGTCTGATAACTAGAATCACCATGAAGAGTCCACTAGCAGTTGTTCTAGTTATAGCCCCACCTTGCCTAAGTTTACTGTATTCCACCTGTCTATGCACCCCAATATTGTCTACTGATTTAATTCCTTGTGTGAATGCTAATATTGATGAGACAGTTGCTCTAAAATCACATACTTTCTGGTGGAGCTGATGAAAACATTTTTTAAATGATATTTGAAAACATACAGCAGATCTATTCTTTTTTCAAAACCAGCCAAATAGAAACTAACAAAGCAAAATCTGGCCCAAATTTATATAAAATTTGGAAATACATATTTTATACTCTTGTTTATGTAACCCTGCTTATCATCCAAACACAACCTGATCTGTCTTTACATAAACACGTGCACACACACACACACACACACACACACACGCACGCACAGAGAGAGAGAGAGAGAGAGAGAGAGAGAGATGATACCTTAATGTATATGGCTAGTGGATAGCACCTAGCTCTTCTAACTAAATATATCACAAACAGAAAGTGGGGACAGTGGGTCCTAGAGCTCCTCCAGTTCATTTTAGATTTCAGGCCTCCAGAACTCTTAATTATAAATATGTGTCACTTTAAGCCACCAACCTTGTAGTGACTTCTAAGACAACAATAGAAAATTAACACAAATTATTATTCATTTGGTGAAGTACTATCTCTAAGAGATGGCTAAAGAAAGAGTTGTAGGCTTGTATAAATGAGTCCAATTCATCAACTGTGTTAGGCTGTTTTTGCGTTGCTGTAAAATATCTGAGATGGGGAAATTTATAAAGAAAAGAGGTTCTATTGGCTTATGGTTCTGCAGTCTGTACAGGATGCATGGTGCTAACATCTGTTTAGCATGTGGTGAAGGCCTCAGGAAGCTTACAATCATTGTGGAAAGTGATGGGAAGACAGCATGGCACTTAGTAGAAGCGGGATTATGAGCACAAAGGAGGAGCTTCCAGACTGTCTTAAACAACAAGATCTTGTGTGAATTAACTAAGCTGAGGGAGAATTCACTCAGCACTAAGGAGATTGTACGAAGCAATTCATGAGGCGCCGCCTTCAACATTGAAAATTACATTTCTTTCCTTTTTAAATTACATTAAAAAAATTTAAGCTCAGAGGTACAAGGGCAGGTTTGCTAGACAGGTAAACTTGTGTCATGGGAGTTTGTTGTACAGATCACTTCATAACCCAGGTATTAAGCCTACTACCCATTAGTTATTAATCCTGATCCTCTCCCTCCTCCTCCTGCCCTCCACCCAAGAAAAGACCCTAATGTCTGATGTTTCCCTCTATGTGTTCATGTGTTCTTATCATTTAGATCCCATTTATAAGGGAGAACATGCAGTATGTGGTTTTCTGTTGCTGGCTAGTCAGAAGATTGAAACTGGATCCCTTTCTTACACAATATACAAAAATTACCTCAAGAATTACAGTTCAACATAAGATTTGGTGGGGACAAACATTCAGACCATACCCACAACAAAGAAAACAGAGGACTGAGGCCTGGCATGGTGGCTCATGCCTGTAATCTGCACTTTGGGAGGGCGAGACTGGTAGATCACTTGAGGCCAGGAGTTTGAGAGCAGCCTGGCCAACATGATAAAACTACGTCTCTACTAAAAATACAAAAATTAGCCAGGTGTGGTGGCAGGTGACTATAATCCCACCTACTTGGGAAGCTGAGGCAGGAGAATTGCTTGAACCCCAGAGGAGGAGGTTGCAGTGAGCCAAGATGGCACCATTGCACTCCAGGTTAGATGACAAAAGTGAA
>NW_016107591.1:2507120-2526526 GCF_001604975.1 Cebus imitator | reverse complement strand
AAAGAGAGAGAAAGAAAGAAAGAAAACAAAACAGAATTGTAGTGTTGCTGAAGACAGAATATAAGAGGCATGCTGGACTGCTTTTCTTTGGATATTCTTAAAGGCTCTTCAAAGCGATGAATGTATTAGTCCATTTATGCACTGGTATAAAGAACTGACAGAGACTGGATAATTTATAAAGAGAAGAGGTTTAACTGACTCACAGTAGCACATGGGTGGGGATGCCTCAGGAAACCTACAATCATGGTATAAGGCAAAGGGAAAGCAAGATGCTTCTTACCATGGCGGAGTGAGAGAGAGTGAGAGAGAGAGAAAGAGAGAAAGAGGGAATTGCCTCACCTTTTAAACCATTAGTTCTCGTGAGAACTCACTCACTATAATGAGAACACCAAGGGGAAAATCGCCCTCATAATCCAATCACTTCCCATCAAGTCCCGCCCTGGACATGTGGGGATTATAAATGGAGATGAGATTTAGGTGGGGACACAAAGCTAAATTATATCAGTGACATTTAAGGTGAGACATAAAAATAGAACGAGTCAGACATTTAAGGACATAGTGGAGATTAAGCTAGAGTGTATTCTTCTGGTAATAGTGAAATATATGGATAAAATCTCCAGGGAGGAAAATAGCTTGTCGCGCTTACATATTTGAAGAGTACCAGTTTGACAGAACATCGGAAATTAGGTGAAGAAATAGCATTTTATGAAAGAGAGGCTAGAATAGTTGTAAAGGTATAATTGCTCTATCATGTAGGAATAGTTCGTTACACTGCATGAGAAGTGTTACAGAAAAGAGGGAATCCTTGTGGGACACAGGAATCTATCTGTGAGGTTCTTGCTAAGAAAAAATGTGGATCATGAATCAGCAGTCCTATCAGTGTGGGTTGAAAGTCTCATAAGCAGAAGCAGGAGACTGAAGCCTTGGGGGTCAATTCCTGTTCAATAAATAGAAAATAGAAGAATATAGTTAGGAAGAAGTAGCATGAATGATTAGATATTAACCTTATTGAACAGTAAGCCTTGATTCAAGCCTCCTTGTACTTTATGTATGATTATCTAGGAACTTTGGGTTGTTGTGGTCAGGGACTGAGAGGGGACCCTGTGGAACGTGGCCACGAGGCAAGAGCATTAATACCTGTCAAACACGGACGTGCAGATCAGCAAGGACAACCTGTTGAATGCCACATCCAAGCCCTCAGGGCATCTAAAAATCTCTGCGGTAGCGCCAGTGCTTGGGGAAGCACCCGCTACCAGCCCACCGTGGAAGGAAACCCCCTGTCCTTGGGAGAATCGGAGAACCTTCCACTCCCCCACGCTCTTGTGGAAGGACTGATACCAGTCAGCCCAACCCGCAGCTACCGGGGGCTTAATTCTCTCTATGTGGTGCTGTGCTATATTGGCTACAATCTGTGTCTGCTTTCAATCCTTGCTTCTGCATCTGGTTCCTCTTTTGGGGATAGTAAGAAGTACCATAATATTTGAAGCCTTACTTCTTACTTGCCGGGCATAACGTAAAGTGCTCATGCATTTCGTTTCCCCTCCCCCACTTCGGCTGTTTGCAAGCCCTGGGCCCCTTGCTCCTTAGACACGTGATTTGCTTGACCCTGTTAATAAATGGAGGACTCACCCTACTTACCCTGCCCTCTGTTTTGTACCTAATAGAAGTCAGAGTGTCCAGGCACTCGGGGCCACTACCGGCCTCCGCGTGCTGGTGGGAGTGGTCCCCTGGGCCCAGCTCTTTTTCTCTTGATTTCGGTATATAGTGTCTTTATTTCCACAGTCTCTCATCTCCATACCAGTAGAGAATACCCGCTAGACCCAGCAGGGCTGGACCCTACAACCAGCTTCTGGAAGAGTGTTAGAAAAACAAAACCTATCCCCATCCCTGAGCTACGAAATCAGAATCTGCATTTTAACAAGATTCCCAGGAATTCATATGCAATACCTGAAAGTTGGAAAAACACTGAACAATCTGATTAAATTTACCTGAAGTGGTTGAGCTGGAAACATTTTGTCCTTCAATTGTACTTTACATAGTAAAGGGCTAGGATTTGGTCTTGAGTAAGAAAAGATATGCTTTTTCTTTCTTTCTTTTCTTTTTTTTTTTTTTTGAGATGGAGTTTCGCTCTTGTTACCCAGGCTGGAGTGCAAAGGCGCGATCTCGGCTCACCGCAACCTCTGCTTCCTGGGTTCAAGCAATTCTTCTGCCTCAGCCTCCTGAGTAGCTGAGACTACAGGCGTGCACCACCATGCCCAGCTAATTTTTGTATTTTTAGTAGAGACGGGTTTCACCATGTTGGCTAGGATGGTTTTGATCTCTTGACCTTGTGATCCACCCGCCTCGGCCTCCCAAAGTGGTGGGATTATAGGCGTGAGCCACTGTGCCTGGCCGCTTTTTCTTTATAATAGGTGAAAAAGCAGAGAATATGGCACAAGTGCAGTTCAAGTATGCACACTTAGTATTTTTTTTTTAATTTTGGAAAATTGAAAGCGTTGGCATTTTCTTTTCTTGATATGCTCATAATATAAATGGGAAAGGCATCAGCTGAGAACAAAGAAAAGGAAGACAATGAAGTTTTAAAAGAGAGAAATGGGTTCAAATTGTGTTTATTCATTCATTATCGTCATCCTCACCATCAACATCATCACAGAAATGACAGCGTCAATAAGAAAAAACATTCATTTGTACTTAAAGTATGCAACATAGGAATCGGTTTTATAGAAATTATATCATTTTTTAAAGCTCTATTTTGGTTTTAATTGGTGCATAATTTTATATATTTGTGGGTACAGTGTGATGTTTCAATACATGTACAATTTGGGTAATAATTGAATCAGGGTGATTATCGTATTCATCACCTCAAACACTTGTCATTTTTTTGTGAAGAGAACATTCAAAATCCTCTTTCTTAGCTAGGAAATAGAAATACATGATTGTCGACTGTAGCCACCCTACTGTGCAATAGACCACCAGGACTAAGTCCTCCTGTATAACTGTAAACTTCCTCTGAGTTGAGTGTTATTAGGATTCCATTTTCACACATACACACACTGAGGCACAAAGATGTTAAGAAAATTACTCTGTATCAGAAAGTGAGTACTGGAACTATGTTGTCAAAAACAGCTTTTGATTTTAGAGTGCTCTAACAGCATATATATCATTAGTTGCTTAGTTACATACGTGTCTGTCCTCCCACAGTTTGTGAGCTCACTGAGGGCGCTACTTAACCTTATTTCTCCTAGCTTCCCAGTACATTGCCCCTTGGAGCAGATTTTCCCTGGATGTTTGCTGAATCATAACTCTATTTTAAGATAGCTAGAAAATCAATGTATACATATATATCTCAAGGCAGAGGCTAGCTACATAAGCATCTTTTCTTTTTATTTTGTGTGTTTGACAAAATTTGTTATCAGTTTCTCAAACAAATAGAAATATATTTGAGGAGAGAAATAAAGAGCTTGATAGTGGAGACCATTTATATCCATGATTTCAGATAGATAATTAGCAAGAAAGTATACTGTAAGCCTGTTTTCTTTTCTAAGGTACTGTATTTGAATCACAGAATATGTAAAAAAAAAAAAAAAAAAAAAAGAGTTTTCTTTTAGACTTAAAGAAATAGAGCAAGGTGAAGTTTAAACATGATTGTGATTATATTCTTGAAATAATCTATTTCTCCTGGAAGGATGTGAGAGAAACAGTGAGTTCTAAGTGAGGATGTAAGGTTTCACCAAAGATATGTCAAGATTTTTTCTTGCTAAAACCCTTGAAATACTCACTTATAGAAGCAACAGAAACAATTATCACTTTGGATAATTGTTTTACTTATCCAAAGGTAAATTTTAAGGAACCGACGGAGCCAGGTCCACTTTCCTTGAAGAAAGAAAAGAAAGTCAGAGAGCTGAGTGTTACATGGAACAGCCAGAAAAAAAATACAAATTACAGAAAAAACAATGGCAATAGAATTGATCAAATGAAATGCAGTATTCAGTGTATAGCGCAATTTGACCCTTCTTGTAACCCCACATATCTGGAATAAAAATTATAAAAAGCAAATTATACTGCTATGATTAGATGCTGTTTGGAAGGCAGTGAACAGATGAGTTCTATATTGGAGTCATCTGTGGCCAAAGGGACAGTTATCTCTCTGGATTACCTTTCTTCATTCAGCTGGATCACTTTTTCCTGCTAGATATCAAAAATAGGGGAAAAAATAAATTACAAGCTTTAAACTTTGGTAGTCTGCATGATTTTTAATGTTTGCATTTGCTTTAAGCTGTTTTTCTTCCATAATCTCTTATGATAATAATATTAGCCTCAAAAATACTAACTTAAAGAGAAATGTTCAATGCATGTGTAATTGTACCACTTCCAACAGTGAGAATTATCAGGTAATATTTATTAAGGGGCTCATGCACAAAATGGTACCCAAGCATTCTAAGATGCTGATTAAAATATACAGTGATTTGCCTTTAGGAAGTTGCATATCACCATTGTATATACACCTACTCTTCAAAAATATTTCTTTTATGAAATCTACAGTTAAAATATTTTCTCATGAAAACACCTGTCATATTCTGTTCTCACTCTGCTAATCAGATATACCCGAAACGGTGTAATTTATAAATAAAATAAATTTAATTGGTTCATGGTTCTGTGGGCTATACAGGCTTCTACTTTTGGGGAGGCTTCAGGAAATTTGCAATGATGACAGAAGGTGAAAGAAAAGCAAGCACATCTTCACCTGGCTGGCAAGTGGGGGAGAGAGAGAGAGAGAGAGAGAGAGAGAGAGAGAGAAAGGGCACATGCCACACACTTTCAAACAACCAGATCTTGTGAGAACTCACTATCATAAGAATAGCAGAAGGAAAATCTGCCCCCATGATCCAATCACCTCCTACCTGCCCACTCCTCCAAAATTGGGGATTTAATTCAACGTAAGATTTGGGAAGGGACACAGAACCAAACTATATCAACATCTATCAGAGATAAGTGCAAGGAAGTAGTTGATAACATATTTTTTTAAATTCTGATATTAATATAGCAAGTTAGATGTTCTGTTTTATTTTTTCATAAGGAAATATTTTTTCATGAGGAGTGATAATATTTTAGAAAGAGATAATACTTATTGAACTTTAACTACACTGTATTATTTTCCTTGAGCTACCATATAAATTACCACAAACTGGATAGCTTAATACAACATAAATTTATTTTCTTGAAGCAAGATTTTTAAAAGAAAGGTGTCAGAAGGGCCATGACCCCTGCAAAGTTCTCCGGGAAGGACTCCTTCTTTGCCTTCTCCTAGGTTCCGGTGGCTCCTGGCATTCCTTGGCTTGCAGCTGCATCACTACAAATTCTGCCTCCATCTGCATACAGCCTTCTTTCCTATTTCTCTTTGTGTCCTCTCCTCTTGTAAGGGTATCAGTTAGTGGATTGAGGATCTACTCTATTTCTGTATGATCTCACCTTAATTTGATTATATGTGCAAAGACCCTATCTCAAATAAGCACATATTCACAGGTACCAGGGGCTAGAACTTGAACACATCTTTTTGGGAAACACAACTCAATCCACGGTAGATGACAAATATTTTTAACCTCATTTCATCTTCAGGCTAACCCAAGGAGGTAAATATTTAATCATTTTACCTTTGCCTCTTATTTGAAAACACTGTGGGCTAGAAATAAAATTTTTTAGACATAATCATTCAGCAAGTTGTAGTTAGGATTGGAATTCTGACCTAAACTGTCTCAATTCAGAGCTCAAAAACAAGCTAGATGCCACAAATATGTGAAAATCTCCCTTCAAATCCCATAGTTTGTGTTCTTTTCATTGTGTAAAAGCCACTTCCTAAATATCAATGCTTATCTCGTTATTATGTTTATTCTAGTTGCTCAATAGCTAGATATTGAAAAGATAGCCAATTCCATTTGTTTCTATCTTTTTCTTTTTATTCTTTAATTCAATTGGTATTTATTGAGTAACTATTCAAAACCAGGCATTGATCTAGGCACTGGACATATGACGCTGAACAAAACTGGCAAAAAAAATTCTACACTCATAAAGGTTAGAGTCTAGTAATGGGTTTATATTCTATGTAGTCTTCACCATAGTATCTTGGACACTGCATATGTATGTCTATGAAGATAAATTATATTTTTTAAGTGACATTATTACTATAGAATTCAGTTCATCTTAAAGGATAGTTTCTCAAAATATTATTGTTAAGAAATCATTAAAGGAAGAATTCCAAACCAGAACCTCAAAACAGAAATAATGATTGAAGTTCTGACCATATTCTACAACCTGTAGTTTGAGAATTCCTTTGGAGATGGAAATAGGATTGTTTATGTGCAGCTAAACATAGGCTGATTTGAAAATGCCAGGGGGATTTGCTGAAATGTATGCAGAATATTTCTGTAAGAGGTGCTTGGTGTCTTGCTGTAGTGCTTTAGCTAATTCTGCAGTGTTTAACTGTCAGTGGTACTCCCTTGTTCAGTAATTGACTAGCTCTGAGAAGCCAGATGACCTTTAAAAATGCCAGCTTCTGATCAAGACCTGATGTGAAAGTCTTTAAGAGACTACAGATGGCTGTATAGGGTGTAGCTGCTCCTGTAGATATCATTCTTTTATTCCAAATGCCAAATTAGTATCAACTTTCAGTTGACGCATAAGGGTGATGAATATTGTTTCTCATTAAAATAACATTCTGAGTTAAAAACCTATAAGGTCATCACAAAAGCAAAAATTAAAATTTTATCCTTCACATAAAATATTTGAAGGATATTTTCCAGCATTTTTTTTGCATATGGTTTTTATACAGCTGAACAGTAAAAATGAAAATTGAAATTATATGTGGAAATAAGTTATTAACACTTGTTATGCTCTCTATATTATACTCAGAATTAAAAAAAAAAAAAACAGTTCTAGGATCTTTTCATTTTTCCATAGAGAGTTTAGATCAGTGTATGGCAGCATCACTGGGAGAATAAAAAGTGATAATTATAATAGGAAAATCACTCCCAGTGTTATTCTATATCCTTTGTGGAATATATTTGAACAAATATAACATAATAAGATTAAATAACTCTAGTAGAAGAGTACAAGTTAATAAGCTATAGTCAATTTAAGGGAATACAATTTAGTATTTTTATTTATATTTAATATTTGAACTAGTGAAGTAATAAAATTAGATAGAACCTGAAAATTATATAATATCATAGAAGAACACTATACTGTATTACTCTCTCAGATACTCTATTAGTTTTATCTTGATATCTAAGGTTAAATTTAAATATTGTAAAAGACAGTCATGGGACTTTTAGTATGGGAAATATTTTAAAGATTAGAGATCTTGGTGATATTTTCTTTCTTTTTCATGAGATTTTATGAGAAAAAAATTATTCTCAGCTTTCATTGTCTTGAAAGGATGGGCTTCTCAAGGTATTTTTTTATTTTAATTAATTTTTCTTATTGTAATTTATTTTGATTATGTTTCTTGTGTCCAAAAGAATCTTGCAGCTGACTTAGTAGAAGTATAAAAATTATACACTATGTAATAGCATATGTTTTCAAGTACTGTTTTTTTACAATTATTATTTAATTTCTACTTTTACTTGCCATTTAGCCTAGGATTGTCCTTTGTTCTTGCAAGCACTGTAAGTAACTTATAAACTAAGCACAATGCAAAGAAATGAACAAATAATGAGCAAACAAATAAAAAAAAGAGAAAATCTACTAGCAGTGATTATAGTTGGGGAAGTTAGGTTACATGTGATATTACCTGTGATATCTTCTGCATCTGCACATTAATCGAATTTCTGAGATCACAAAAATTACATTGAAAATGAACGCTGAATGTTGCAAACATATTTGATAAATGTAACTTTTATCAAGTAAAAATTCTTTAGCCTACTAAAGAATAAATATTCCACATAAAGTACTTTGAAGATGCTGGTCTAAGCCAAGGTACAAAAAAAAAAAAAAAATAGAGGAAAATACTTTTAGGTGCAAAGGGATAGAGGCAGACGTAGAGGCAAGGTTAGCTAGGTAATAAACTTTTTTTTGAATCTATTGTCATTTATGCTGAGTATTTGCTTATATAAAGAAAATTTCCTACTATTCATTCAGTAATTCATTTACCAAATAGATACTGAATATCTGTATGTTAAGATGTGTTAGCTACCAGTACCTACACGAATGTTAACAGTGAAATAAATAGCAATTCATACAAATATTTTCATGTACCTTATTACAAAAAATTATTAATAATAAATTTTACTAAAAGTGTTGTACAGAGTAACAAAATAGCATTCTATAAATATGGTTGTCATTATTCTTTTCAAATTTACATTATGTTCAGATATTTTAAATGGACATTATAGCAGCTTTTTCAAAATATATTCTATATAATACCAAATTTTAAGGCAATTTTAATTGTATCTTATATCAGAATTTACTAGTATCAGAGTATCACTAGTTCCATGGAATATGAATGGATTGACCAGTCTCCCTTTCACAGTAATACCAGTTTTTAAAACAATGTTATATGTTTTCTATGTACTGGTATAATAAACGTTAGAATTTATATACTGCTGTAACATCCCAGTCTTAATGAAGTCAAACTCTGTCAATAATACTTAGTTGAAACATCTAGAAAGGAATAAAAGTATAGTGTTTTGAGCTAGTCCTAGTGCAAACTTGTATCAAATCTTTAGGGCAATGTATAAAAACACCAAAATAAGGGGAGTGGTAAGGAAGGAAGACAATTTCTAAAATAAATCTATTAATTTATTTTCTCTTATGTATTTTACAAACATATGTCTATACTTGTGCTTTCATGGGGCTTCTACTTATTTGAGGCACCATCCTTAGGAGGGAAACACATACATTGCTCTTCAAACTTTGTTGAGGGGATCCTGAAATGTACAAATCAACTGAAAGTTCACTGAGAAATGCCTTTTTTCAGTACCACTTTTGCCAGACACCTGACTGATAAAAAAAAATTCATTTGTGGTCCTGATGAAGAAAAGGCAATAAATAATTTAATCTTGGAAGGCATTCTCTTTAGGAGTTTTTAGCTTCACCTAAATAATTGCATTTTGATATAATATGTGCTTTGCTTTTCTTTCAGCCAGCAGATCTATATGCAACTAGCCTTTCTATAAGGATTGAGTTTGTTAACTTAATCTGAAATTTAATCTTGTTTTAATGTATTAGATAGCTATTCAAAAAAAATGTGTCAGTGAAACCAATACAAGTAACATAATGTGTTCAAATAATTTTTGTTTATACTTTTTTGTCTTATGTTTGTAATGTCTTTACCATTAAAATGATGTTATTTTTGTAAGTTTACTGTTGACTAAAATTTTAAAGTACAGAAAACATTTCTCTAAGACATCTGTCACATTTAAGAAATATTGGTTTTACACTTAATGTTAACTTCTCTATTAAAACTCTTCCCCAAAGGAAAAACACACACACAAAAAAAATGCCCACTAACAAACCCTGAATTTTAGATTGTGTTTAAAAACGCATACACAAAATATTCTAAATGTGCATTAAACACACCTGACACAAATTTTGACATGTCCATACTTGTAGTTTCATTATTGGTTTATAATTTATTTATTTGTTTTTCAAAAATAGTTAGCTTGTTAAAATTAGTTAGCTTGTCAAAAATAGTTAGCTTGTTAAAATTAGTTAGCTTGTTCAATATAACCCAATCCTAATATTCTAAAGTAACTATTTTCCTTTAAATCTAATATATCTTCTAATTTCTTTAAGTTAGTTTAACCTCATCCTTTCAAATTTAGAATAATTTTGTTTTCTATTTAAAATGGATTAATATTTGACCTTCTTTACAATTGGTAATACCTAAAACTGTATTATGTTCTCATCCTGATCCCTAATATTTATTTAGTGATATTAAATCTTGTCATTTCATTGTGTAACTGAACAATAAATCTTGGCTAGGTAACTTTAGCTCAGTTGCTATAGATAATCTAAGCAGTAAGAAAATCTTCATTTAAACCCACAATATTTTAAGAAGCAGGGTTTAAAAAGATCAGGTTAGACTAATTTATACTGCAATTCATTAAATATAAAACAGGATATCTTTAAAATATTGAATTGTAGGCAATTTCATATATATAAGCATAATTGAAGCAATCATAGCAACTAATAATGTGGGCATAGGTGTTTTGAATGCATAGTAAATTAATCAAGATTTATTTCTATTTAATAAATTGAAATTAATTTGACAACATTTAAAACAATTCTGATAAATGTTTCTATGTTTTAGTTTTTTAAATTTCTGAACTTCTAATGATGGTAAGTTTTTAGAAATAGAGCTGAAACTTGATTTACTAAGTTTAAAATCGATTATGAATTTTAAAATAACTTTGGCTTTCTTCTCCAAATCACCAAAGCTAAATAAAATGTATTAGTTATTACCATTTCCTTAATCTAATTTAAATGCATATATGTATTTATTCATAAAAATTGATTTTCTTTATATCCAGTACAGGTACAACAAAATATTTTAACAAAAAGCTATAACTGGGTTTTCAGGAAAACATATTTCAAATAATTTTTCTATAAATATCTTGTAAGTCTTTGCTTTGTAAATAATAAGGAAGCGATGAAACAATCAACCCTTAAAATTTCTCGAAGAAAGAAGATGGATATTTGTTTAATGTGAATGAGCAAACTCTAAATTTCTAGAAAATTAAACCTACCCCTCTTCAACTTGGATCGAGCCTGGGAGATGTTACATTCATTTTCCAGAGCCGTCCAGTCTCATTATAAAGAAGCTGCCAGTCCTACTTCATAAAGTGGTATTTGCGGAACTGAGCAAGAGCAGAGAATGAGGCAGAAGGTTAAAGCTGAGAGCTGAACATGGCACAAATGAGGAGAAACTATTGCAAAATAACCACAAAATGACATTTATTTATTGTTTATGACACGCTAAGCACTTTTGTAACCACTTCGCATATATTAACACATTAATCCTCTCACCCAACCTAATAAGGAGTTCCACTCATTATCTCTCTCTCACCCTCTGTTTTAACAGACGATAAAATTGAATATACTAAAGGCTATATTTTATTGAGACATATTTTTGCAAATTTAAACATTTCTGAAGTGATGTTTCAATATCTTACAAAGAATGATATCTTAGTTTCGTGGGAGAATAAGTTATCCAAAATTATGCCAATAATATTTACTGACATTTAGATTCAGCCCCAGACACTCTGTCCTTGTTCTCTTACTTACATTAAGCAAAGACACACAGTGTCAGTAGGTAGAAAGCAAAGGAATAAATGCTTTTTCACTAAACACATCCATTGAAGACCATTTAAAGTTTAAATTTCAGGCAATTGCTCAAAACAAAATTGAGCTGTATTAAGTAGGCAACAAAAGCTCAGATTCTGGAAACAAGCCACTCAAATGCACACTCTCCTGGGAAAAAAGACCTGTTATAAAAGGGTTGAACCAAAAAGAAAATGATTATTTGAACAACGACAACAAACCATCATTATTTTTCCCTAAGCCTATCACTTAATTTGTAGAGAAAAGTTTTTCAAGTTAATATTAGCAACACGCGCAATTGAATTTGTTATCTGCTACATATGCAAATGTGCTTAATTCTAAAAGAACATTAAATATATTTAACCATCTGCATTGTATTAATAGTAAATGATTTCTCAATATATTTTTGTTAATTACATGCATTTTAAATGAAAGTATATTTAGCTACTTTAACATAATGACTATGGAGTTGGAAGAACCACAAATACCAATTGCAGCTAGGAATCCAGTAACAAGAATGAGTAGATTAGGAAAACAGCAATATTTATTAAAAACTGTACCAATAAGTGTTTCTATTGGTGTATTTCACATTACACATCTGTACCATTTTTTCCTTCTTTCTTTAAATTCAAAATTCTATCGCTATATCTTCCTTAATATTGTCTCCTCATGCGCACGGCATTACTAATCTATTCATACTATTTACTCCAGTTTTTAAATTTTTTTAATAAAACTGGTTTTGAAACTTTAATTGTCTGACCCTCATAACCTCTGTGTGGCTACCTTCTTCTTTTCTCTGTAGTCCGAAACTTTGCTTATTTATTCATTTTTGTATGATTTGTCTCCACACAAGCTATTGCTTAACAGTTCTTTAGTTGATTCAAAATCCTAAAATACCTTAAATTTGTTAAATGTCTTATCCATTTCAGTCATGTTTATTTGGTACATGATATTCAAAATGGGTTAGACATTTGCACAACACTGAAACAGGACATCAATTTTGTCCAAAAAAAATAAATATTTCTTTTGCCCACTTGTCAACATGCCATAATTCTTCCAACAATAACTATGACTTTGAGAAACTTTTAACAAATAAAAATTTGTTTAGCTCTTTTTGTTTCTACTTATTCAACTGTCAAGAACATATAGTATCTACTTCATATTTTTCTGGTGTGCATTAACTGGGTAAATATAAGAAAAATATAATATTACCTGGTAATCATTATAGAATTATTGTTATTACTGAAATAAATTGATAATAAGAATTTCATAAAATCATAGGATATGGAATCCCAAAATATTCGATGAAGCTAAGATACTGGCGTGCTTTTAACAAACTATTAGAGATGATATAAAAGGGGTATCTAAATAAAGCAGTGGTATCTATTCCCATTCACGCTTGTTTAAAACAGTGACATTTTTACATAAGTTTATTTAAAATTCATGATTATAAACTTCAAGTGGACAGTAAGCAAGGTCTAGCATTCTATTATTTGATATGACAAATTCTGAAGTGATTATTTAGCCTTTATAACTTTTCTCAATTTCCACACACATTCCTTCTCACACATAGTAGTGGTCTTGCCTTACACCGTTGTCAAGAAAATATACTATTTAAATGGATTCAATACATCTTCCCAATACACAATCTAAAGTTGTAGCTATAGTCCTCCCATTGCTCTTCAATTATTTTATGGTGGAAGGTATTTTATTTCTCTTGTGTGTGGTTAGTTTCTTCTTGCAGTCTGGATCCATAGGTATCTTCCATCCTAAGGATGTCTTTTACTAACTCATTATTTTACCTTGATATTAGGTCATTTTATACACATCCAAACAGATTCTAATATCTCACATCTTAAAATATACACACTAACCTTTTTGTTTCAAAGTGGCTTAAATATCTAAATCACTTTTTAAATGTAATTTAATTTAATTTTAAGTTCCAAGGTACATGTGCAGGTTGTGCAGGTTTCTTACATAGGAAAACCTGTGCCATGATGCTTGGCTGCAACTATCAATCCATAACTTAAATATTAAGCTAAGAATACACTAGCTATTTTTTCCCCATGATCCATCCCCAACAAGCCCTAGTGTATGTTGTTACACTCCCTGTGTCCATGGGTCCTTATGCTTTCACTGCCACTTATAACTGAGAACAGGCAGTTTTTGGTTATCTCTTCCTGCATTAGTTTGCTGAGGACAATGATGTTCTGCTCCATCTGTGTCTCTGCAAAAGACATAATCTCATTCCTTTTTATGGCTGTATAGTATTCCACGGTGTAGATGTATCAAATATTCTTTATGTACTCTATCATTGATGAGCATGTGGGTTGATTCCATGTCTTTGCTATTGTCAATAGTGCTGCAGTGAACATATACAGGCATGTAACTTTAAAATATAATGATTTCTATTCCTTTGGGTTTATACCTAATAATGGGATTGCTCAGTCAAATAGTATTCCTGGTTTTAGGTCTTTGAGGAATCACCACACTTTTCCACAATGGATGAACTAATTTACATTTCCACTGACAGTGTAAAAGCATTTCTGTTTCTTTGCAGCCTCACCAATATCTGTTATTTCTTGATATTTTAATAATTGTCATTCTAACTGGTGTGAGAAGTTATCTCACTGTAGTTTTGATATGCATTTCTTTGATGATCAGTAATGATGAGTTTTTTTCATGTTTCTTTGCTGCATGAATGTCTTCTTTTGATAAGTATCTGTTCATATCCTTTGCCCACTTTTTAATGGGGTTGTTTGCTTGTTTTTTCCTTGTAAATCTGCTTAAGTTCCTTGTAGACTCTGTATTTAGACATTTGTCAGATGGATAGATTGTAAAAATTTTCTCTCATTTTTTGGGTTATTTACTCTGATGATAGTTTCTTTTGCAGCACAGAAGCTCTTTAGTTTAATTTGCTTTTGTTTGTCAATTTTTGCTTCTATTGCCATTGCTTTTGCTGTTTTCGTGAAGAAATCTTTGTGCGTGCCTATGTCCTGAATGACATTGCCAAGATTTTTTCAAGAGTTTTTATAGTTTTGGGTTTTACATTTAAGTCTTTCATCTGTGTTGAGTTTATATTTGTATAAGGTGTAAGAAGGGGTCCAGTTTCAATTTTCTGCATGTGGATAGCCAGTTTTCTCATCACCATTAATTAAATAAGGAATTACTTTCTCATTGCTTGTTTTTTTGGTACCAGTACCAGTACCATGCTGTTTTGCTTACTGTAGCCTTGCAGTAGATTTTGAAGACAGGTAGCATTATGCTTCCACATTTGTTCTTTTTGCTTAGGCTTGTTTTGGCTATATGAGTTCTTTTTTGGTTCCATAGGAATTTTAGACTAGTATTTTATAATTCGATGGAAAATGTCAACAGTAGTTTGGTGATAATAACACTGAATTTATAAATTACTTTGGGCAGTATGGCCGTTTTCACAATGTTGATTCTTTCTATCCATGAGCATGGAATATTTTTTCATTTGTTTGTGTCATCCCTAACTCCCTTGAGCTGTGGTTTGTAGTTCTCCTTAAAGTTGTCCTTTACTTCCCTTGTTAGCCATATTCCAAGATATTTTATTCTCTTCATAGCAATTGTGAATGAGAGTTTATTAATAATTTGCCTCTCTGCTGTTTATGATTTTTATACATTGATTTTGTATCCTGAGATTCTGCTGCAGTTTCTTGTCAGCTGAAGGAATTTTGGGGCCTAGATGATGGGGTTTTCTATATATAGGATCCTGTCATTTGCAAAGAAAAACAACCTAAATGCCTCTCTTCTTATTTGAATTCCCTTTATTTCTTTCTCTTGTCTGATTGCCTTTGCCAGGACTTACAATACTGTTTTGAGTAGGAATTGTAGGAGAAGACATCCTTGTCTTGTGCTGGTTTTTACAGGAAATGCTCCCAGCTTTTACTCATTCAGTATGACATTAGCTGTGGGCTTGTCAGAAATGGCTCTTCTTATATTTAGGTATGTTCCTTCAATATCTAGTTTACTGAGAGTTTTTAACATGAAAGGATGTTGAATTTTATTGAAGATTTTTCTGCATCTCTTGAGATAGTCATGTGATTTTTGTCTTTAGTTCTGTTTACTTGATGAATTATGTTTATTTGCATATATTGAACCAGCCTTGCATCCTGGAAATAAAGCCAATTTGATGACGATGGATAAGCTTTTTGATGTGCTTCTGGATTAGGTTTGCCAGTATTTTATTGAGAATTTTTGCATCAATGTTCGTCAGGGTATTAACTTGAAGTGTGTTGTTGTTGTTGTTCTATCTCTACCAGGCTTTGGTATCAGAATAATGCTGGCCTCATTAAATGAGTTAGAGAGGAATCTCACCTTTTCAATTTTTTGAAATAATTTCAGAAGAAACGGTACCAGTTCCTCTTTGTACCTCTGGTAAAATTCGGCTGTAAATCCATCTGGTCCTGGGCTTTCTTTCATTGGTAGACTATTACTGCCTCAATTTCAGAATTAGTTAATAGTCTATTCAGGGATTCAAATTCTTCCTGGATCCGTCTTGGGAGGGTGTATGTTTTCAAGAACATATCCATTTCTTCTAGATTTCTTAGTTTACACGTACAGAGGTGTTTGTAATATTCTTTGATTGTTGTTTTTATTTCTGTGGGGTCAGTGGTGACATCCTCTTTATCAATTTTTATTGTACCTATTTGATTCTTTTCACTTTTCTTCTTTATTAATCTAGTCAGCAGTCCATTTTTTAAATTAACCTTTTCAAAAAACCAGCTCCTGGATTTGTTGATTCTTTGAAGGTTTTTTTTTTTGTGTGTGTATGTGTGTGTCTTCATCTCCTTCTGTTCTGCTCTGATGCTGGTTATTTCTTGTCTTCTGCTAGCTTTGGGGCTTGTTTGCTCTGGGTTCTTTAGTTCTTTTAGTTGTGAGTTAAGATGTCAAATTGAGATCTTTCTAGCTTCTTGATGTGGGCACTTAGGGCTATACATTTACCATTTAGTACTGCTTTAGCTGCATACCAGAGATTCTGGTACATCATCTCTTTGTTCTCCTTGGTTTCAAAGAACTTACTGAATTCTGCCTTAATTTCATTATTTACCCAGGAGTCATTCAGATGCAAGCTGTTCAATTTTCAAGTTGTTTCATTTTCTTGACCTTGTGTTTGCACAAGGTCAAGAAACTCACTTAAAAACCACACAACTACATGTTTTTATTTGATTGCACTGTGGTCTGAGAGACTCTTTGTTATGATTTCCATTCTTTGCATTTGCTAAGGAGCAATTTACTCACAACTATGGAATAAATTTTAGAGTAAGTGCTACATGGTACCAAAAAGAATCTATATTCTGTTGCTTTGAGTAGAAAGTTCTGTAGATATCTGTCAGTTCCACTTGATTCAGAGAAGGGCTCAAGTCCTAAATATCTTCATTAATTTTCTGTCTCAATGATCCATCTCTTATTGACAGTGGGGTGTTAAATTCTCCCAGTACTATTTTATGGGAGTCTAAGTCTCTTTGTAGGTCCCTAAGAGCTTGTTTTATGAATCTACGTGCTCCTGTATTGGGTGCATATATATTTAGGACATTTAACTCTTCTTGTTCAATTGAACCCTTTATCATTATGCAAGCCCCCCCCTTTTTTTTTTTTTTTTTTTTTATTAAAGTCTCTTTTGTCAGAAACAAGGATTGCAACTCCTGATTTTTTCTGCTTTCAATTTTCTTGGCAACCTTTCCTTCATCACTTTATTTTGAGCCTATCTGTGTCTTTGCACATGAAATGGGGTTTTAATGCAGCATACTGATGGGTCTTTTCTTTCTATCCAGCTTGCCGTTCTGTGTCTTTTAACTGGAGCATTTAGCCTATTTACACTTAAGGTTAAAATTGTTATGTGTGAATTTGATCTTGTCATCATGATGGTGGCTAGTTATTTTGCAGACAAGTCAATGTAGTTGCTTAATAGTGTCGATGGTCCGTGTAGTTTGGTGTGTTTTTGTAGTGGCTGGTAATAGATTTCCTTTCCATATTTAGTGCTTCCTTCAGAAGCTTTGGCAAAACAGGCCAAGTGGTGAAAATTCCCTCAACACTTGGCTGTCTGAAAGGATTTTGTTTCTCCTTTGCTTACGACGCTTAGTTAAGCTGGATATGAAACTCTGAGTTGAAAATTATTTTTTTTAAGAATGTTGAATATTGATCCCCAATCTCTTCTGGCCCCTAGGGTTTCCATTGAGATGTTCACTGTTAACCTGATGGGCTTCACTTTGTAGATGGCCTGGCCTTCCTTTCTGGCTTCCCTTAACATTTTTTCCTTCATTTTGACTTTGGAGAATCTGCTGATAATGTGTCTTGACATTGTTCTTCTCATGGATTATCTTACTGTGGTTCTCCAGATTTCTTGAATTTGAATGTTGGCCTGTCTTGCTAGATTGGGAAAGTTTTCCTGGATGATATTGTGAAGTATGTTTTCCAAATTAGTTCTATTCTCTCCACCTCTTTCAGGTATCCCCAACAGTTAGAGGTCTGGCCTTTATATATAATCCTGTACTTCCCAGAGGGGCTTTTGTTCCTTTTCATCCTTGTTTCTCTAATCTTGTCTGCCTGTCTTATTTTTGCAAGCTAGTCTTCAAGCTCTGTTATATTTTTCTCCATTTGACCTATTCAGCTATTGATTTTTGTGGTTGCATTGTGAAGTTCTCATGTTGTGTTTTTCAGCTTCATCAGGTCATTTTTGTTCCTTTCTAAACTTAATATTCTGGTTAACTGCTCCTGTAATGTTTTATTATGGTTCATATCTTCTTTGCATTGGATTAGAACATAGCACTTAAACTCAGTGAAGTTTGTTATTATCCATCTTTGGAAGCCTGTTTCCATCATTTCATCCATCTCAGCTCATCCCAGTTCTGTGCCCTTGCTGGAGATATGTAGCAATCACTTAGAGCAGAAGAGGCACTCTCACTGAGTTTTCAGCATTTTTGCATTGATTCTTTCTCTTCTTCATGGATTTATCTACTTTTGATCTTTGAGGCTGCTGACATTTGGATGGGGTTTCTGTGAAGTTTTTTTTTTGTTGTTGTTGTTACTTTCTGTTGGTTTGTTTTTCTTTTAACAGTTAAGTCCCTCTTCATTAAGGTTTCTGCAATTTACTGGGGGACCACTTCAGACCATAGGGAATAGTCTCCTGGCTCCCTGCTGCACCTGGTGGTATCACCAGTAGAGGCTACAGAGCAGCAAAGATGGCTGCCTGTTCCTTCCTCTGGGAGCTCCATCCCAGAGAGGCAGGCGCTGATGCTGGCTCGAATGCTCCTATGTGAGGTGTCTGGTGACCTCTGTTGGTAGTTCTCACCAAGTCAGGAGGCATGAGATCAGGGACCTGCTTAGAGAGGCAGTCTGGCTACCCCTTCCTTGAGTAGGTTCAGTTGCACTAGGGAGAATCCTCCTCATCCAGACTGCCAGCAGGCAGGAAAGACTAGGTCCACTGAAAAACAAGACTGCATCTGCGTCACTTACAAGAGGCTCCTTCCCAGGAATATTAGAGGCTGTTGTAAACTCTTGGCTGCCGTTGCTATAGTTCCTGCAGGGAGGCCTTGCCTGGTGAGGAGGGATGAATCTGGGTCCCACCTAGAGAAGCAGCCTGGCCACAATCTGCCACAGCCCTGTGCTGTGCTGTGGAAAATTCCTCTCAGTCCAAATTGCCCAGTCTCCCTGACACCAGCCGTGGGAAATGGCTGACTGGAGCCACAGTGATGATGGCTGACCCTCTTCTTATGAAACCAGTCATCTTAGTCAGTGTCCAGCCTGCTGCCACTGGCCAGAACCTGAGCAGGTAGTACAGCTCTTTGCTTGGGACCCAAGACCCTGGTGGTGTGGGCTCATGAGAGGGTCTTCTCCTGATCTGCAGGATACAAAGCTTGGTTTCCTGGGTGAGGTAGCGCATCACCTCCCTTGGCTGGGTGTGGGAGTTCCTCTTATCCCAGGTGGTTTCTGGGTCCACACTGCCTTTCCTTGCTCTGTGTGGGGTGTGAAAACTGATTAGTCATTTCCAGTGAGAGGACCTGGATACCTCAGTTGATGGAGCAGGATTCACTTGCTGTTTTCTTTTTTTTTTTTTTTTTTTTTTT
>NW_016107591.1:2497769-2507105 GCF_001604975.1 Cebus imitator | reverse complement strand
TTTTTTTCTTTTTATTGTACTTTAGGTTCTGGGGTACATGCGCAGATCATGCAGGATTGTTGCATAGGTACATACATGGCAATGCGGTTTGTTGCCTTCCTCCCCCGTCAGCTATATCTGTCATTTCTCCCCAGGTTATCCATCCGCAACCTCCCCATTCCCCTGTTGTGCCTTCCCTGGCCCCCCAAACAGACCCCAGTGTGTGATGCTCCCCTCCCTGTGTCCGTGTATTCTCATTGTTCAACACCCGCCTATGAGTGAGAACATGCAGTGTTTGATTTTCTCTTCTTGTGTCAATTTGCTGAGAATGATGGTTTCCAGATTCATCCATGTCTTTTTTTTTTTCTTCTTCTCAGTGGGAGCCAGAGACTGGAGTTGTATATAATTGGTAGTCTTGGCTTCTCCCCTCTGAATTATTTAGTGATAGTCCTCTAAGTTGTGTTGCTGGAAAACAACACCAAAACTGACCACTGTAAATTGTATTAAACACAGTCTTATTTCTCTGCCTGTTTCACCACTGTACCACTCATTTTATGCCCCTCCCCCTTCAAAAACCATGGAATATTTTGTTTTATCTTCTCACATAATGAAACCATATCGCTCAGTATTTCCTTGTTACCATTTCTTGGAATCTGCATTTTTCGAAAATAACAGCTTCTCTGTCAATTCAGTTTTCTAATTCTCATCTTATTCAATTTGACCTCCCTCTGTTTCTACAACAATCTTTTGTGCTGCTTCGTTTTTCAAGTTGATATGGTCCATTATTCCTAGTTGTCTTTGCCTCTTTCAAAAATAAGCTCCTAGAATAGCTCAAGGCTCAATCACAGGAAAATTTACTTCTGTATTCTCTCCCTGGTGATGTCATCCTGTATAATGACTACCTTGAATTTGCTTTTGTACCTTACGATTTTCTTTGAGGTTCAGATTCTTCAAAATTCCAAATGACTTTTTAACATTTAAGTCGGGTGTTTCAAAAAATATCTCAACACAATATGCTTAAGATGGAATTCTCATTCTTTTCCCAAAATCTTGATTCTTACCTTCTGGGTTTTTTTTTTTTTTTCAGCTTCATGATACTGCAACATCATCTAGCAACTATCTTTAAACAAGAAAAGGGAAAGATTTTTTATATCCTCTCTTCTCTGTTTTCAACACAATATGCAATCTCTATGAATGTCTACTCTATATTTATTTTACCACAATTTTAATACAAGCTTTAATTGTTAGAAGGCATATATAGCTTTTATTCTAATATCTTAATAAAGGATCTCACTGTAAAATACTCTTTTCTTTTTCATTTTATTCTTCTTCAAGATATTGTTTCCAAATTAACTACATGTGTATGTGTATGCAAATATACAAGCACACACATACATGTATGTATAGTTATATACATACATACCTGTCTGTGTTCATTAAAACAACAGTTATTTTTCTAAATAAAAGACTAGATTGCAAAAAATACTAAAAGTTTTATGGTATTATACATCATTTTTACTAAATGCTTAAAATGCATAGTTAAATAAAGTAGGATTTTTGTACTTCATATAACCTTACTTTGCCAATTTTCTCCTTTGTAAAATATAGATACAAGCATTTACTTCCCAGGATTATCATGAGAATCATTAGATGAAGTACATAAAAGGTTTGGTAAAGTGTATGCCCACTAAAATTCATCTATAGGTGTTTATTTTAATCACTCTCTTTATTTGAGTATTGAAGGATCTAATGTGGTAATATTTTATATGAAACATCATTACTCTTTATGTTATGGTGGTTTTTAAATATTTTAGTAGAAAATTGTAAGAACCTATTACATTTTACATTAGTCTATAAAATTATTTAGTATCCTCAATTGTCAAATTTAATTGTAATTGTAGCTTAGAAATAATCATTAACGAATGCACAATGGAAAGAAATTATCCCCAACTATCTGATTAACTTAATGATTTTACATTTCTTTGCTTTACTTTTTCCCTTAGCTGTGCTGGTTTATTGTTAAAAAATGACAAAGATTACCCAGACAAGGACAACGGGGCAACCCATCACTGTGATCTGAGAGCTAATTAAGCAGACTCTTTGATGTCATCCATTAAATTTCCTTGGAACAGAAAACATGATGAAAAGTAAGTTATCAGGCATTTCTGAAGAAATGAAAAATATTATAGTGTTGTGATTCATTTTTAATATAAAAATAGATATTCTCATGTTAAGGCCATTTTTAAGATCCGGTAATCAGTGAGCTTTGCGTTTTTCTAAGTTGTGTTATAATCATCGTACAGAATACTTTTTTGCATTGCTTGATGTATGTTTACATTTAAAAAAATAAAAATTCTGAAATAATATGTTGTTTTTGTTTGGAGATAGTATCTCACTCTGTTGCCCAGGCTGGAGTGCAGTGGTCTGATCTCAGCTCATTGCAGCCTCAACTTCCCTGGCTTGAGCCCCATACCTAATATTTGTATTTTTCTTTTTTTGTAGAAGTGCGTTTTTGCCATGTTGCTCAGGCTGGTTTCAAACTCTTGAGCTCATGTGAACCACCTGTCTTGGCCTCCCAAAGTGCTGGGATTGCAGGCATGAGCCACTGCACGTGGCCTGAATTTATTTTCTTAGAGCATACTGGAAAACTACAACATTGTGCAGTTTATTCTTCTGTTTTAAAAATGTGCATAGAAAAGAATATTTAATAAATTTGTATATAAAAGTATTTAGTGAAATACGTGCCAAATATATTCCCCCCCCCCAAAAAAAAACTAATTACATCTGGTTAAGTGTTAACTACTTATTTAAACACACAAAAATATCAAACGATTTTTGTTTACCTGTGTAATTTAGAGGATGAGATAAACTATTTTAAACACCATTGATCATTATTATAAATTTTAATATTGAAGTAGTTTATTTTATACAAATAAGACATAGTTAGTAGACTATTTACAGTATTTTAAATTAAGACCAATGTTATTCTACTAAAGACATATTTTAAAGAGTTAAACTTAAAAATTAGATATGTGTTTTTTTCTTCACAGACAATAGTTGCAGATTTTCTGACCATCTCTGTAATGACAGATCATTGTAAATATACTGCCTAGTATATATTTTCTGGACAACCACTGATTAAAAGTAACTGCTTTATGTTCTTATAATTTTCTTTTCTTTTTGAGACGGAGTCTCACTCCGTTGCCAGGCTGGAGTGCAGTGGCGTGATCTCGAATCACTGCAACCTCCGACTCCCTGGTTCAAAAGATTCTTCTGCCTCAACCTCCTGAGTAGCTGGGATTACAGGCACACACCACCATACCCAGCTAATTTTTGTATTTTTAGTAGAGACAGGTTTTCACCATGTTGACCAGCGTGATCTCAATCTCCTGACCTTGTGATCCTCCTGTCTCTGACTCCCAAAGTGCTGGGATTACAGGTGTGAGCCACTGCGCCTAGCTCCAAATTTTTTTGAAATAATTGTAGACTGATAGCAAAATTAGATGATACAAAAAGCAGTCATGCATCTTCACTCAGCTTCCCTTAATAATACCATCACATAACCATAGTATATCTGTCTAAATTAAGAAATTCAATTTAGTCAAATTCCATTAGTTAAATATTGAACATTATTTTGTATTTTAATAGTTTTCTTTCACTAAAATTATTTTTCTGTTTCAGAACTCAACCCAGAACATAATGTTGCATTTAGTCATACACATATGTTTATATTAGCTATATTTATATTATCTAAATATATTTACCTACATATATTACCTAAATATATTTATCTACATATACTAATAAAGCTTAACTTTTCTGTTAATTAGAAGTCTATCCTTTGGATATATACCCAGTAATGGGATTGCTGGGTCAAATGGAATTTCTATTTCTATGTCCTTGAGGAATCGCCACACTGTCTTCCACAATGGTTGAACTAATTTACACTCCCACCAACAGTGTAAAAGTGTTCCTACTTCTCCACATCCTCTCCAGCATCTGCTGTCTCCAGATTTTTTAATGTTTGCCATTCTTACCGGCGTGAGATGGTATCTCAATGTAGTTTTGATTTGCATTTCTCTTATGACCAGTGATGATGAGCATTTTTTCATATGTTTGTTGGCCTCACGTATGTCTTCTTTTGTAAAGTGTCTGTTCATATCCTTTGCCCACTTTTGAATGGGCTTGTTAGTTTTTTTCTTGTAAATCTGCTTTAGTTCTTTGTAAATTTTGGATATCAGCCCTTTGTCAGATGGGTAAACTGCAAAAATTTTTTCCCAATCTGTTGGTTGCCGATTCACTCTAATGATTGTTTCTTTTGCTGTGCAGAAGCTGTGGAGTTTGATTAGGTCCCATTTGTCTATTTTGGCTTTTGTTGTCAACGCTTTTGGTGTTTTGGTCATGAAGTCCTTGCCTACACCTAGGTCCTGAATGGTTTTGCCTAGATTTTCTTCTAGGGTTTTTATGGTGTTAGGTCTTATGTTTAAGTCTTTAATCCATCTGGAGTTAATTTTAGTGTAAGGTGTCAGGAAGGGGTCCAGTTTCTGCTTTCTGCACATGGCTAGCCAGCTTTCCCAACACCATTTATTGAACAGGGAATCCTTTCCCCATTGCTTGTTTTTGTCTGGTTTGTCAAAGATCAGATGGTTGTAGATATGTTGTGTTGCCTCCGAGACCTCTGTTCTGTTCCATTGGTCTATATCTCTGTTTTGGTACCAGTACCATGCTGTTTTGATTACTGTAGCATGGAATATTATGCAGCCATCAAAAACGATGAGTTTGGCTCCTTTGTGGGGACATGGATGAACCTGGAAACCATCATTCTCAGCAAACTGACAGAGGAGCAGAAGATCAAACACCGCATGTTCTCACTCATAGGCGGGTGTTGAACGATGAGAGCACATGGACAAAGGGAGGGGAGCACTACACACTGGGGTCAGTTAGGGGGACATAGGGGAGGGACGGTGGGGGGTGGGGAGCTGGGGGGGGATAGCAGGGGCAGAAAGCCACATGTAGGTGATGGGGAGGAAGTCAGCAAATCACACTGCCATGTGTGTTCCTATGCAACAATTTTGCATGTTCTTCACATGTACCCCCAAACCTAAAATACAATAAAATAAATAAATGGGAAAAAAAAAAGAAGTCTATCCATTCTAAATTATTAAATTTACAGATGTACAATAGTTCCCAGTATAATTTTCATATTCTCTAAATGTCTCTGGGATTGATAGTGATGCTCCTTCTTCTATTCCTGATATGGCAATGTATTCATTTCCTGTGGTTGTTTTCACAAATTACCAGAAACTTTAAATTTATGCTCTTACAGTTCTGGAGTCTAGAAGTCTGAAATCAATTTCACTGGTTGAAAATCACAGTGTCAGCCTTGGAGTGTTCCCTCTGGAGGTTCTAGGAGATAATTCCTTTCTGGCCTCTTTAAGTTCTGGTGGCTGCCCACATGCTGTGACCCTGTTTGATTGTCACAGTATCCATAGGGTGTCACTTTTCCAGCTCAAAATCTCTGTGGGCAATAACGTCTTTGTCTGAGTTTTACTTATGCCTGTGGGGCTCATTCGACCCACTCAGCCCAGCAGGCTGCACTCTGCTCTCACTACCAAACCAGATCCCAAGCCTGCCAAGGCTGAACCAGGTGTGGAGCAGTGAAGGGTTTGTGAGGGAGCATGGGGTCTGACCACTGTGCACAGCCAGTCCCCTCAGCTGCATTGGGGCGGGCAGCTCCGGATGCTGGCACAGACAGCAGCTCCTGGCGAGGTGGTAGTTGGACACAGTGGTGGTGCTCAGAAGCTTAGAGACACCTGGAACTGCATAGCCCCAAAGAGAGTGTCATAGACATTCCTCAGGAAGTTTCTAGGTCTGGACTTCCCAAAGGGGAGGCTCTTCCCTCCTCTCTTCTCTCTTCCTTTCTTCTCTCCTTCTCTTTTTTCTCCTCTCTCCTCTCCTTTGCGTCAGCCACAGCATGGCAAGTGGGGCATGTGTTTCAGCCTTGCTTTTATTACAGGACTTTCAGGCTCACCATTTGGCAGGTCCTGGCTTTTTGTTTCACCTCCAGGAAGAATGAGATATGAGGACAACTGGAGAGTGAGCAAGCAGAGAGAGCTTCATTGATCAACAGAACAGTTCTCAGAAGACCCAAGGTGGGTAGCTCCTTTTCAGAGGCAGGTTGTTCCATTAAGTGCAGCCCTCGGATGAGAGGAGACATGGAATGGGTAGCCTCTATCCACAGGCAACCCATCCCGATGAGTTGAGGAAACCCAAAGCGGGTAGCTCCTTTCCTCAGCTGGTAGTCCTGACATCCGTGAGTCTGACTGAGTCAAGTTGTTTTAGGGGGCTCCGAAGGGAGGGAGTACATGCTGATTGGTCCATGGGTGGCCATGGGCAAGCCTGGAAAAAGCACCATCAAGTCTCACTTTGGGCTATGGCCTGCATCCAGAACTGACAGCCCAGCCCCCAGGCTTCAGGCTATCCCTGGCTTAATGGTGATAAGGTGATGTTTCACTGGGGACTCTGCCCCTTTCTTCCCAGGAACCCGTCTGCCTCCCACCGTCATCAATGGCACCCAGGCTGTTTGCACCAAGGATTAACTGTGGCCACTCCAAGCTGCCCTCAGCGTCCCCCATTCTCCCCACCCCTGCCTCCCTCCCATGCTTATTGGTGCCCAAAGTCTGGAGGGGCTGAGGTGGCAGAGGGGAGCTTATGTGTCAGTGCTGCCCTGAACATACTAACACACACCTGGCTGGGTTGCAACAGCCCCCAGTCTTGGCCGCAACTTTGCTCCAAAATAAGAGCAGATGCCTGGAGCAGGGAGAGGCCAGGAAGCAAGAGCCGGCACTTCAGGGCCTGCAGGGGCAAGGGTGACTTCCTAGATTGCAGAGAGGGCCGAGATGCCCAGGTCCAGAACCACAACTGGACATCAGCATCTGTGACCAGGAAAATGGAGCTCCTGCCCAGCCAACTTGGTAGGGGTTGTGGGTCCCACCCGTTCTTGGCTCCTGCCAGCTCCATGGAGCACACAGCCAGATGGGTGGCCACTGCCATCATCGTGACACTTCAATGTCTGCCCCCATAGTGACATTGCCTTCTCCTCTTCTGCCTGTGTCAAATCTCCCTTTTATGATAATAGAAAGGATGGACTTCAGGGCCTGCAGTTAGGGCCTACTGTTTTGATCCAAGATATTCTATTCATCTCAAGTTAAATACCTTAATCACATCAGCAAAGACCCTGTTTGCATGTAAAGCAGAATTCACACTTTCCAATGGGCCTCTGTAGTGGGGCCATTTCTCAATCTCTCAAGATAATTTTTGTCTTATCTAACTTTTTATTTGTTGACTTGACTCATTATTTGAACTGATATTTTCTTTATTAATTTAATTTTCAATCTATTGATTTTTGTGCTATCAAAATTAGTTTCTTCCTTCCATTTGTTTTGGGTCCAATTTGCTTTTCTGCCTCTTGTCTCTTCAGATGGAAGCAGAGGGTGGTGGTTTTAAAAATTTCTTTTTCTAATACAAGCCTTTAATGCGATAAGGTTTTTACTAGGCACTGTTTTAATTTCAGCAGACAAATGATGATGTTTTATTCTTTGTTTTCAATTTTTTAAAATATTTGTATTTAAGAAATTGTACATTTTTCTTAAATCTTGCTCTTGGATTCTGTATTAGCAGTGTGTTTCATTCCCACATGTTAAGTAACTTCTAGATATATTTAGATTATTGATTTCCAGTTAAATTTTCATGTTTTTAGAGCATACTGTATAGGATTTCAAAGTGTGTATTTGCTATAGTAAGGTTTATTTAATTATCCCAAGTATAATCTGTTGTGGTGAATCATCAATGTCCTCTTGAGAGAACTGTGCTTCTTTATTCTCATTGAGAAAAGTGATCTAAAATGTCAATTAGATCAAGCTGATTTTTTCATGTCATAGAAATTGTTGCTTATTTTCTGCTGGCTTATCTGCAGTTTACTGAAAAATAAGTAAAATATTCCACTGTAATTATGGACATATCTATTACTTCTTTCAGATCTAGCATTTTTAGACTCAGGATTGGTGTATCTTCTTAGACAATTATTCTCTTTGCAATTATCTAATGTCACTCTTTTTCCTTGTAAGTGTTCTTGTTTTAAAATCTACTTTGTCTGAAATTAATATAGCCAGTCTAACTTTGTTTTGAATTAGTATTTAAATGGAATATCTTTTTTCATACTTTAAAAAAAAAATCTGTGTATAACTTTGTGTTTACATTGCAAAGTTTGTAGTGAGAATATAACTTAATTCTACATTTCTTTATCTGATTCAACAATCTATCTCTTAGCAACTGGGTTCAGATCATTCACATTTAACCTAATTATAAAAAAATTGATTAAAATGTATTATTTTTCTAGCAGTATTCTATTTGTTTCTTTCATTTGCTTCTTTCCCAGTTTTCCAACTATCTCAGGTTTTAATTAAGTATATTATAGTTTTGTGGCATTTATAGTCTATTTTTGTGTTTTTTATCTTTTTGCTTGCCTTTTTCAGCAATATCTTTATGGTTTATAATATACATTTGGAAATAATCAGAGGCTATAGTAACAATATTATGTCACTCACATATAGTTGATAAACTTTATGTTTCCAATATCTTTTTCTTATTTCATATTCAATTACTGTTATTTTAATTTTACATGTATATTGTTATATATGCATAAGTACATATGTATTTTTTCTTCAGTATAGATGCAAGTTTCTGACTATATCACATTTTTTTCTGCTTGAAAAAGTTCTTAAACATTTTCCATAGTGTAGTTCTACTGGCAGTGAATACAGGAATGAACAAATAATTCAGGTTTTGTTTGTCACTGTATGCCTTTTTTTGCAATTTGGAAAGATTCCTGCTACTGAGTTTGAGGTTGACAGATGTTTCTTTTTAACACATCAAAGATGTCACTCCATTGTCTTCCTATTCACATGGTTTTTGATGCTCACTCTGCTGTAGTTCTTATCGTTGGGTCCTCTCTGAAAGCAAAATGCCTTTTTATCTAGCTATCTTAAAAACTTTCTCATAGTTTTCACCAGTTTTTTTTTTCATCATTAGAAAAAAGTTTTATGTTTTTTTCATGCTGTATAATAAATGTAAGAGGCTACAGAGTTATAAGCTTCTTCTTAGTGGAATTCTCTGGTATAGCAAGGTGTAGTCATTTCTGCAATTCTAGAATAATAAAAAGTCTCTTCTATGCTTCTCTTCAAAAGCATGAATAGCAGAAGATGGCATTTTTCCCTTTTCACTCTGTAGTATTGGAGCCAGTATTTTTTCCATCACAGGCAACAATTTTCAATTTTTCCACTTTAATAAGTTCTGTCA
>NW_016107591.1:2487626-2496961 GCF_001604975.1 Cebus imitator | reverse complement strand
GGCTCTGTGTGTGTGTGTGTGTGTGTGTGTGTGTGTGTGTATGTGGGTGTGCACGTGCACAGTCACACGTGTGTATACACAAGGCTGTTTGTATATTTTGGCTTCTTATCCAGCTTGATACTTACTTACTTGGTCATTACTTCTGAAAATGTGTCAACCATTATTTCATAAAATATTTCTTCTTTAAAAATTCCAATTATGGAAAAATTAGAACATTTGATATTGTGCCAAAGATCTAGGATTTTTTGTTCTTTTTTTATTGCATTTTAATTGGGCTGTTTAATCATTGTTTATTCAACATTACTGTTTTTTTCCTCAACTGTGCTAAGTCTACTTATGAGTTTATTGAAGACCTTTATTTCTACACATTGTTGTGATTTCTATATTTTCTGCTGGATTTTTTTCTTATAGTTTCCATTTTGTTACTGGAATTATCTCTCTGGGGCTCTCTTTTCTGTTAGAGGCTTTACTATATTAAGCATATTTTAATTACCATACTGGTCCAATATCTATATCATGTCTAACTCTGTTTCTCAAAATTGATTTTTACTATCTTTTGGGGTGCTTCATAAATTTTGTTGTTATTGTTCAGAACAATTACTGGCATATAGGACAATTTTATGCTTATTTCAATTGTTCATAGAAAGTGAGACTATGAACTTTTTAAAGAATGCTTTTCCTTGTTTTAGTTCTAAGTTGATATTTTATTTATTATTTTATTTATGCAATTTTCTAAAGTATCTTCCAATTCACAAATTATGCTATTTTGACTAGCTGTTATAAATTTATTTAATTTCCACATTACAACTTAGAAAGATGTATATGATTTTCTTATTTGGCATTTACTGGGACTTCTGTTGTAAATACATGGTCAACTTTAATTTTATCTATACTTGGAAAGAATGAAAAAAAAAGACTATTTTCCAGAGTAATCTTACAAATGTAATTTTTATTAAAGTTTATTTCAGAAATAAACTTTATGCTGAATATCAACTCTTGGCCATATTAATCTCAGTATTTTTTAATCAAATGGTAGGATAATATTTTTAATACTCAGAGCTCATACATCTACACATCAACTTTTGGAAAGCTCCTATTTTATTTTAAAACTGCCATTTTAGGAACATAAATGTGAAAAGATAAACATCTTCTCTCAAGGACACTGTAGATAGAAACTAACCAAAATTTCTACCTAAATTACTAATCTATGTTTGTGTGTTATGTGTGTACATGCACATATGTATATATATGGAGGAGACTTCGAGACATTATGATTATTTCAGCAATTTTATGAACAAGGAGGTCAGGAGATGGACCATGTTTATTGCTTTAAAGAGCCCTGCAACTTTTTCAGAGTAAGAGTAGAGCTACATTATTTCAGAATTCCTCTCGACTTGTTTTTCTAATTAATTAATTCAATTCCAAAATTAGAAAACACAGAATAGTGCATATAAATGAGCATCATCATACACAGCAGCTCCTTAAATTATAATAAGGACTTTTAAAAATATATTTTTTTCATCTTAGTATGTCTTAATATGTTAGCAGAAAAAAAAATTATTTTACTTATTCCTTATCTAATCATGATTTTATTTTTTTCTGTTTTTGAACTTGACATTCTGAATTATTACAGTGCATTATATAGCTGAAAACTGGCTTTACAGTTAAAATACTTTCTTCAAATATAACTACTAGTTTTTCTTCTCCTCCTGTTCAATGCTCTTCACAGAGGAGTCTACCAATATCTTTAAAAGACAAAAGTAATAGCTTTATTTCAAGTCTCAAAGTCAAAAATGGAGATATTTTGTATCTCTCGACTTGCTTATTACAGTATGATAAAAGCCTATTTAAAAAAAGCCAACTCATTACATGTATAAAATAACCATGTGTTCATGACATTGTTCATTGAATACGATATGTATATTTCTTCAAGTGTTTTCTAGTGTTTGAAAATGCACGTTGGTTACCACCTTTACCCTTCCTATTGCAAACCACCAGTGCCTGATCTCATCTTAATCCAATCTTCTTTTTTGTTTCTCTCCTGGATCAGATAACACAAATGGATTTCTTATAAAACCCTTTACATTTTATGATACCTTTTTTTCTAAGATTGTAGTAATCAAGGCCTGAAAGGAAAAACAAAATCATTGAGAAAAAAGTGCATCAATCTCCTTTTTAGTCAACAGTGAATGTGACAGTGAGATTATGAACAGCCGGTAACCAAAGTTGTATCAGCATCTATGCAGCAGCAGCAGCATCTTCTGGACAAAAAGAAAATATGTAAACTAACAGCAATGAGACTATAATTGGTGGAAAATAGGCACTTGCCAACAAAACTCATTTTTTTTTCAGGTCGTTATTAGAAATGTAAATAAATAAAACAAAATAGAAATTAAATGAGCTACGGCAAGGGCTTATGTATCTCTAAGTTAATCTTTCACTTAAATTTGGGACGCTAGGTATGATATGACATTCCTAATTTTTAAAGGTGTAAATAATTTCAGATAATTATGAGATATAATTATATCCTTCTATTAAAAATAATTATGTGCACATTTGACTTAATATTTACATTGTGACAACGACATCAAGTTTTTCACCTGCTATTTTATCCTGCCTCGTTGTACTTAATTTTGTAAATTAACACTATAATAGATCATATACAATGAACAATGTCATGAACACATGGTTATTTTATACATATAATGAGTTGGCTTTTTTTAATAGGCTTTTATCATACTGTAATAAGCAAGTCGAGAGATACAAAATATCTCAATTTTTGACTCTGAGACTTGAAATAAAGCTATTACTTTTGTCTTTTAAAGGTATCGGTAGACTCCTCTGTGAAAAGTGTTGAACAGGAGGAGAAGAAAAACTAGTAGTTCTATTTGAATTAGTCTCTTTGTTTTTCCAGGTGGAAAAGTTACAGGAATATATTTCATCATTTTTATAAAGAAAGTACTTAGCTTGGGCATACAGAGCACTCAGTAGCACATGATAATTCCACCTCAACTTTAATAGTACCAGAATCAGGCATTCACTGAAACAATTTAAAAATTTTGTAACAACATAAGCAGTCTTCTCAAGTTCTGTTTTTTTTTTTTTTTTTCCTTTGGCCAAATCCGCTTTCTTTTCATTAATCCAAAATCTACCTGTGTGAAGAATTCTAACTTTTTCTAGCTTATCAGGGAAAAATAACACATGGCAACATTAATGTACAATGTGGACTTTACTACATGATTTTGTAAGACTTGAATTTAGCAAGATAGTTTTGTCCTAGAAGAACTTTAAAACTATGGTAAGCATTAGATATCTTAATTGCCTTCTGCCTGGAGCACTGTGGCAAAATGCCTGCTCATCCTGTAAAAATTTTACAATTTTATCTCCCTTATTTCTTAGAGTTGCTTCTGTCTTCTTTGAGCAAGCAATCAGGTTCTACATGTTGAGATCATCAAAATACTTTCTCAGTGAAGAACAGCCTGTAATTCGAAACATTTTTGTATTAGCTGTTCAGAGTGTAGTCTTCATATAATTACATAGAGTAATTCTTGCCTTTCCAAACACACACGCATACACGTACATTCACAATCTTTTTCTGCTTTCTGCTCCAAAAAATCATTCCTTTTGGAGATTGTAGGAATTAATTTTTTGAAAACAGACAATATTCCAAGTGCTTACATATTACATATGCCAAGCATCAGGTATGAGAGAATTAGATTATTCCTTCATCAAAGCTAGAAATGTCTTACATTTTAAAAATGGTTTTTATATTTCATGTGAAAATTCAAACCTGCGCATTTTTAGCACAGTGTATGTTATGTTGTACAACAATATTTTATGTTTTTAATGTAAGTAGTATTCTCTGACAATACAAGAGAATACACAAAGATTTATTTTTATTTTTATTTTTGTTTATTTATTTTTTGAGATGAATTTCGCTCTTGTTGCCCAGGCTGGAGCGCAATGATGCGATCTCGGCTCACTGCAATTTCCCAGCCTCCTGGGTTCAAGCCATTCTTCTGCCTCAGCCTCCCAAGTAGCTGAGATTACAGGTGCTCACTGCCATGCCCTGCTATTTTTTGTATTTGTAGTAGAGGGGGAGTTTCATCATGTTGGACAGGCTGGTCTTAAACTCCTGACCTCAGGTAGTCCACCCGCATCAGCCTCCCAAAGTATTGAGATTACAGGCATGAGCCACCTCACCCAGCCAAAAATATTTTATACACACACACACACACACACACACACAACACACACAGACACACACACACACACAGACACACACACACACACACACACACATCAGAGCTTGGACTGTGCTAACTCTTCATGGGCATATACCTCAAAACTCTTTTGTGATGTGATAACTTTCATGAAGTTTCCTTGTGTAACATAACAGATTTTGACTTTAGACAACATTACTTTCCAAAGATACATCACTGAACATTTAGAAATAAGATAGGAGGGGATTATTTTACTCCCTATTGTAGCCACTTCCTGCAATAGAGAGTATTTTGCCTATTTACACGCTGTCTGATTTGTTACTGGGTGCTAGTCTCTAGATACACTACCTGGATTCTACCTATATATCTTTTCTTTATTCTTCCCAAGGTGACAACTAGCTTTCCTTTCTTGGAACCACTCACTTCAACGGGCATGGAGGGTGGGATCCAAATGCAGAGTTTTTAGGGACTTTACTCAGAACCTTTTATATACTACAGCCTTCTTTCTCCCGTAATGCAAGAATATTCTTCTGGATGAGAAAGATGAAGTTTTCGAAGTATTGTGTAGAAGATTCTCAGACCTGGCTTAGTTCAACTGCTTTACAGAATCCTACTGAAGGCAACACATAATTCAGAATTTTTGGAAGTGTCTTTAAACATTCCATGAATGTCAAGTGTTTTCTCCCCTGACCACAGAAAAGACCTAAATAAGGATTGATAGTAACAAAACTGGGTTTTGATGGAAGGAATGTGCCCTAACTGGGTTTGTCTAGGTTAACTACCATATACAAATTAAAATATTGACAGTCCTTTAAAATATATTTTAGGAAAGTAGAAATCTCACCTTTCTCTTTTACAAGATCCCTTCAAAAATGCTTGGAAAAGAATCAGAAATCATTGCTATCAGGTCAATTTACAGTGGGTCTAAACACTAGAGCTAAAAGGAATGTTCATTTTTATATTTCAAATAATACTGTGTTTAATAGTGTTGTCCAAGAAGTATCAGCATTGGAATAATATGAAATGAAACACAAAAAAACTGAGACTTTTAATCATTATATTCAGTAAGAAATTATAAATTTTAGCTTAAAAAGGGTTTGGAGGCAAGGAAGCTCCAACAGTTCTTGCAGGCCTTGGACTCAGTCTGAAGGAGAATCGAGCCAGCTGGTTGATAACCTTTTGCAGTCAGCACACAATACTCTACCTCTGAATAAGAGCCTGCGCTGTGGCTTTCAGCTTAATCACACGAATTAAAGAAACAAGCATGTACTCCACCAAGTAATTTAATAAATCTTCTAAGTAATTATTTCAAAGGGAAATCTATTCTATGCTATTCATCTATGCCAGGCAGGTGTATGGTTTCATTTTTCTGTCTCTCTCTCTGTTTCTTCCTGCACTGCTGCCCCCCACTCCGGCTTTTCCATCTTAGTCATTTATTTCTGTCAGGAGACATAGATACATACAACACACAACATTTTGGAAAAATATTGATGGCTATACATGGTCATTTAAGAAAATGTGCAAAAGCATAATAAAAATATGTTAATTTTGAAACAACAATTTAAGGCATAGCATACTGATTTTATTCACTTTTATTTTTTCTAGACAAGTAAAAATAATGTAATAAAATTGCATCGGTCGTATAATAGTTATTAAATAATGGTAAAATCCAACAATTATGATTAGATAAATTTATATTTTAGGATGGCATATTGGTGAAATTAACTGATATTACCTGGTTGAGTGTTCGTTGGAAACCACAATGAATTTCCTTGCCTGGGTCACCATACACAATGGTTTTAGAAAGTGCTTTATATTTACTATTAAACAAATAGGTTTTATTTATTTATTTATTTATTTATTTATTTATTTATTGTTTCCAATACAGAGTCTTGCTCTGTTACCCTGGCTGGAATGCAGTGGCAAAATCTTGGCTCATTGCAACCTCCACCTCCCAGGTTCAAGCTATTCTCCTGCTTCAGACCCCCAGGTAGCTGGGATTACACGTATGTGTCGCTAGGCCAAGCTAATTTTTTGTGCTTTTAGTAGAGACGGGGTTTAAAGATGTTGGCTAGGCTGGCCTTGAACTCCTGATCTCAATTGATCCACCTTCCTTGGTCTCCCAAAGTGCTGGGATTACAGGGGTGAGCCACCATGCCAGGGCAGTTTTAAATTTTTATATGGAATATTTATGGTCTAGAATCTCAGATATACTTTTTATTTGTATTTAATGTAAATGTAAATTTTAAGAATAAAAAAAACTATAACCTGTTATTTTTATTAGAGATATATTGCTTCTTAGACCTTCTATAAAATTACCAGAATTTATACCTCAAGTTTTTTGTTAATAATTGCTAACTTAGAAACAGATTCTCATAACTTTAAAATTAGTATATTTTCTGGTTTGTATAAAGTTAAATAAGACAAAATGATATATTTTGTTTTTTTCATAATAAAAAATCACAGTAATAAATTTTGAAAATTGTTCTATTCCATAGGTTTTTCTTTTCCCCCCAGCATTTTATGGAAGAACAAGAAGAAATGTAAATTAATAACAAGGTTAACTTTGTCCTATGTCAGAAATTTCATGTTCTGGAAAGAAAAATAATTTTGAAGCAATAAATAAGTTATGTCTATAGAATATTGCTGTTATTCTGACATTAGGCTAGTAAAAGTATTGAATTTTAGACCCAGGGTTGCCTCACAGTAGCCTGTAAAACAAAATTTTCCTTCAAAGATTGCATATTACTCCATAAAATTTTGTCCTTATCTAGAATTATCTATAAAATGTATGTCAATACTGAAGCTATAGTGCTAGATTTAGGAATTCAGTTCTTTGCATCTCAGATTTTTGTATTTAAATATATAACTTGAAAAATATTTGTGGATGTGCTTGCCATCATCATTAATAAGATAAATGTCTTGCTATAATTTAAATATTTATAAGGCTTCATTTAGTTATCAATAATCACTTATTAGACTTCAATGCACAGAAAAATGCAATTCAATTAAAATATGAAAGCATAGAGTGCATTAATAGCTAATTGCTAAACTGAAAGTAGGCAGAAAAACAGGAAAAGTATAGGACGGATTTTGCTGGCAAGATGGCTGAATAGGAATAGCTCTGGTCTGCAGCTCCCAGTAAGATCCATGTAGAAGGGTGGTGATATCTATATTTCCAACTGAGATGCCTGGTTCATCTTAACGGGACAGGTTGAACAGTGGGTGCACCCCAAGGAGGGCAAGCTAAAGCAGGGCGGGGCATTGCCCCACCTAGGAAGCGCAAAGGTAGGAGGATTTCCATCCCCTAGCCAAGGGAAGCTGTGAGAGACTGTACCGGGAGAAATGGTGCACTCCGGCCCCAATACTGCACTATTCCCATGGTCTTTGCAATCGGCAGACCAGGAGATTCCCTCTAGTGCCTTGTCACCAAGGCCCTGGGTTTCAAGCACAAAACTGGGTGTCCATTTGGGCAGACACTGTGATAGCAGCAGGAGGTTTTTTTCATACCCCAGTGGCACCTGGAACACCAGTGAGACAGAACCATTCATTCCCCTGAAAAGAGGGTTGAAGCCAGCAGCTGGGTGTTCTGTCTTTGCAGGTCCCACTCCCACAGTGCCCAGCAAGCTAAGATCCACTATCTTGAAATACTCACTGCCAGCACAGCAGTCTGAGGTCGAACTGATATGCTTGAGCTTGGCGGGGGAAGGGGTGTCCCCCATTGCTGAGGATTGAGTAGGTTGTTTTACCATCACAGTGTAAACAAAGACGCCAGGAAGTTCAAATAGGATAGAACTCACTGCAGCTCAGCAAGGCCGCTGTGGCCAGGCTGCCTCTCTAGAGTCCTCCTCTCTGGGCAGGACATCTCTAAAAAAAGGCAACAGCCCCAGTCAGGAACTTGTAGATAAAACCACCACCTTCCTGGGACAGAGCACCTGGGGGAAAGGGTGGCTGTGGGTGCAGCTTCAGCAGACTTAAACACCCCTAGGCAGCGGAACTCCTAGCACAGCGTTTGAGCTCTGATAAGGGACAGACTGCCTCCTCACATGAGTCCCTGACCCCTATGAAGTGCCTCCCAGCAGGGGCCAAAAGACACCTCATATAGGAGAGCTCTTGCTGGCATCTGGTGGGTGCCCCTCTAGGATGAAGTTTCCAGAGGAAGAAACAGGCAGCAATTTTTGCTGTTCTGCAGCCTCCACTGGTGATACCCAGGCAAACAGGGTCTGGAGTGTACTTCCAGCAAACTCCAGCAACCTGCAGCAGAGAGGCCTGACAGTTAGAAGGAAAACTAACAGACAGAAAGGAATATTATCGACATCAACAAAAGGGATGTCCACTCCGAGACCTCATCTGAAGGTCACCAAATACCAAACGTAGATAAATCCATGAAGATGGGAGGAAACAGCTCAAAAAGGCTGAAAATTTCAAAAACCAGAATGCCTCATCTCTGCCAATGGATCACAACTCTTCACCAGCAAGGGACCAAAACTGGACAAAAAATGAGTTTGATGAATTGACAGAAGAAGGTTTCAGAAGGTGAGTAGTAACAAACTCTTCCAAACTAAAGGAGCATGTTCTAACCCAATGTGAGAAAGCTAAAACCTTGAAAAAGGGTTAGGCAAATTGCTAATTAGAACAACCACTTTAGGAAAGGGCACTGATGGAGCTGAAACACACAGTACGAGAACTTTGTGAAGCATACAAAAGTATCAGCAACCGAATCGATCAGGCAGAAGAAAGCATCTCAGCGATTGAAGTTCAACTCAATGAAAATAAAGCGAGAAGACAAGATTAGAGAAAAAGAGTGAAAAGAAATGAACAAAGCCTCCCAGAAATATGAGACTATGTGAAAATACCCAATCTGCATTTGATTGGAGTACCTGAAAGTGACAGGGAGAATGGAACCAAGTTGATAAACCCTCTTCAGGATATTATCCAGGAGAACTTCCCCAACCTAGCAAGGCAGGTCAACATTAAAAAATTCAGGAGACCCGTCTCACATGCAAAGAAACACATAGGCTCAAAATAAAGGGATAGAGGAAGATTTATAAAACAAATGGAAAGCAAAAAAAAAAAAAAAAAAAAAAAAAAAGAGAAAGAAAAAAAAAAAAA
>NW_016107591.1:2485961-2487586 GCF_001604975.1 Cebus imitator | reverse complement strand
AAAAAAAAAAAAAAAAAAAAAAAAAAAAAAAAAAAGCAGGAGTTGCAATCCTAATCTCTGATAAAACAGATTTTAAACCAACAATGATCAAAACAACAAGAAGAGCTAACTGCCCAAAACATGTATGCACCCAATACAGGAGCACCCAGATTCATAAAGCAAGGCCTTAGAGTCCTACAAAGAGAATTACACACCCACTCAACAATAGTGGAAGATTTTAACACTCCATTTCAATATTAGACAGATCAATGAGACCAAAACTTAACAAGTATGTACAGGACTTGAACTCAGATCTGAACCAAGTGGACTTAGTAGACATCTAAAAGAACTAGAGAATTCTCCATCCCAAATTAGCAGAATATACATTCTTCTCAGCACCACATCACACTTATTCTAAAATTGACCATATAATTGGAAGTAAAACACTCTTCAACTAGTTCAGAAGGAAAGAAAACATAACAAAAGGTCTCTCAGACCACAGTGTAATCAAATTAGATCTCAAGATTAAGAAACCCACTCAGAACTGCACAACTACATGGAAATTGAACAACCTGCTCCTGAATGACTACTGAATAATAACAAAATTACGGCAGAAATAAAGATTTTTTTAAAAAACCAATGAGAACAAAGACACAATGTACCAGAATCTCTGGGACACATTTAAAGCAGTGTGTAGAAGGAAATTTATAGCACTAAATACATACAAGAGAAAGAAGGAAAGATCTAAAATCCACATGCTAACATCACAATTAAAAGAACTAGAGAAGCAAGAGCACACCAACTCAAAAGCTAGCAGAAGACAAGAAATAACATATCAGACCAGAACCGAAAGACATAGAAATATGAAAAACCCTTCATATTTTTTCATAGAAATATGAAAAACCCTACATCCAATAACACAAAAATTAGTTGACAACTAAAATATATAAAACCAACACCACTTCTATCCCCACTCATAATCTCTTCCACCTCTCTACTACCTATAACACCACTAATACTAATAATCTAGAAATTTCGGTTAATAAGACCAAGAGCCTTCAAAGCCCTTCGTAAGTAAATTTTACTTAATTTCTGCACCACTCTAAGGATTGCAAACTTTATTTTGCATCAACTGAACGCAAATCAATTTCTTTAGTTAAGCTAAGCCCTCCCTAGACTGATGGGACTTTAACTCACAAAAATTTAGTTAACAGCTAAATAACCTAGTCAACTGCCTTCAATCTACTTCTCCCGCCGTAAAGGAAAAATATGAAATTGTCTACTGTAAAACCTAATTTACAATTTCTGTAATAAAGGTCTACAAACCGAAAGACATAGAAATATGAAGAAACCCAAAAATATCAATGAATCCAAGAGCTGTTTTTTTTTTAAAGATCAACAAAACAGATAGACTGCTAGACAGACTATTAAAGAAGAAAAGAGAGAGAATCAAATAGATACAATAAAAAATGATAAAGGGGATATCACCACTGATCCCACAAAAATACAAACTAACATCAGCAAAGTCTCAGGAAACAAAATCAATGTGCAAAAATCACATGCATTCCTATACACCAATAACAGACTTAAAGAGAGCCAAATCAAGAACAAACTTCCATTCACAATTGCAACAAAGAGAATAAAAT
>NW_016107591.1:2482782-2484207 GCF_001604975.1 Cebus imitator | reverse complement strand
AAAAAAAAAAAAAAAGGAAATACTATAAATACCTCCGTGCAAATAAACTAGAAAATCTAGAAGAAATGGATAAATTCCTGGACACAAGACTCCCAAGACTGAACCAGGAGGAATTCTAATCCCTGAATAGACCAGTAACAAGTTCTGAGATTGAAGCAGTAATTAACAGCCTACTAGCCAAAAAAAGTTCGGGACCAGAGAGATTCACGGCCGAATTCTACCAGAGGTACAAAGAAGAGCTGGTACCTTTCTTTCTGAAACTATTCCAAAGAATAGGAAAAGAGGGATTCCTCCTTAACTTATTTTATGAGGCCAGCATTGTCCTGATACCAAAACCTGGTAAAGACACAACAAAAGAAGAAAAATTCAGGTCAATAGCCCTGATGAACATCAATGCAAAAATCCTCAATAAAATACTTGCAAACTGAATCCAGCAGCACATCTAAAAGCTTACCCACCACAATCAAGTTGGCTTCATCCATGGGATGCAAGACTGGTTCAATTTACACAAATAAATAAACATAATCTATCACATAATCATAACCAATGACAAAAGCCACATGATTATCTCAAAAGATGCAGAAAAGGCCTTCAACAAAATTCAACACCTCTTCATGCTAAAATCTCTTAATACTCTAGGTATTGATGGAATGTATTTCAAAATAATAAGAGCTTTATATGTTGAACCCACAGCCAATATCATACTTAATGGGCAAAAACTGGAAGCATTCCCTTTGAAAACCAGTACAAGACAAGGATGCCTTCTCTCATCACTCCTATTAAACATAGTATTGGAAGTTCTTTCCAGGGCAGTTAGGCAAGAGAAAGAAGTAAAAAGTGTTCAATTAGGAAAAGAGAAAGTCAAATTGTCTGTTTGTCAATGACATGATCGTATATTTAGAAAACCCCATCATCTCATCGCAAAATCTCCTTAAGCTGATAAGCAAATTCAGCAGTCTCCAGATATAAAATCAATGTGCAAAAATCATAAGCATTCCTATATACCAATAACAGATAAATAGAGAGCCAAATCATGAGTGAACTCTCATTCACAATTACTACAAAGAGAATAAAATACATAGGAATACAACTAACAAGGGATGTGAAGGACTTCTTCAAGGAGAACTACAAACCACTGCTCAAGGAAGTAAGAGAGGTTACAAACAAATGAAAAATCATTCCATGCACATGGACAGAAAAAAATTGATACTGTGAAAATGGCCATACAGCCCAAAGTAATTTATAGATTCAATGCTATTGCTATTAAGCTACCATTGACTGTCTTCATAGAATTAGAAACATCCACTTTAAATTTCATATGGAACCAAAAAAGAGCCTGTATAGCAAAGACAATCCTAAGCAAAAAGAACAAAGCTGGAGGCATCATGCTACCTGACTTCAAAGTATACTACAAGGCTATAGTAA
>NW_016107591.1:2461904-2482157 GCF_001604975.1 Cebus imitator | reverse complement strand
AAAAAAAAAAAAAAAAAAAAAAAAAAAAAAAAAAAAAAAAAAAAAAAAAAAAAAAAAAAAAAAAAAAAAAAAAAAAAACAAGCACTTCTCAAAAGAAGACATTTATGCAGCCAACAAACATTTAAAAAAGCTCATCATCACGGGTCATTGGAGAAATGCAAATCAAAACCACATTGAGATACCATCTCATGCCAGTTAGAATGACAATCATTAAAAAGTCAGGAAGCAACAGATGCTGGACAGGATACGGACAATTCGGAACACTTTTACACTTTTGATGGGAGTGTAAATTAGTTCAAGCATTGTGGAAGACAGAGTGTGGTGATTCCTCAAGCATCTAGAACCAGAAATACCATTTAGCCCCACAATCCCATCACTGGGTATATACCTAAAGGATTATAAAACATTCTACTATAAAGACAAAGGCACATGTATGCTTATTGAGGCACTGTCCATAACAGCAGTCTTGGAACCAACCTAGATGCCCATAAATAAGAAAGGATAAAGAAAATGTGACACAAATTTCATGTAAATGAAAACCAAAGAAAGATATATAAATATAGTCACTTATGCTATATGTATATCATATACCATATCTGCTATATGCTGTATAGTGATGGACTTTCCAGGTGTTGGTGAACTGCCTTTGATGCCCCCTAGCCCTAACTCCTCAGGTGTAATGAGTTGATTGCTGGGCTAGATGTTTTAGCCGTGGTTCTGCCTCCATTTTCCATGGAACTTCCACATGTCATTTAACCTTGTTATGTACGTAATATCTGCATCATGGGTATGTATATTGAGAGAAGTAAAGGTGAGAGCTTTCAAAAAAAAAAAAAGCAGAAGTAGCTATATATATATATTATATAAAAATATTTTTAAGTAAAAAACCATGACAGACAAAATGGTCATTATTAATGATAGTGGTGTCAATTCAGCGAGAGGATTTAACAACTACAATTATATATGCACTCAACATTGGAACACCTAAATATATGAAGCAAATATTAAGTTATTTGAAAGGAAAGATGGAATGCAATACAATAGTTGCAGCACCCCACTTTCTGCAAATGGACTAATCATTCACAAAGAAAAATCAATAAAGAAACCTCAGACTTAAACTACATCTAGACCAAATGGACCTAACAAAAATTTACAGAATATTCTATCCAATACCTGAAAAATACACATTATTCAAAACTGTAAATGGAGCATTCTCCAGAATGAATTATGTGTTAGGGCATAAAACAAATTGTAACAAGTTTAGTAAGATCAAAATTATATCAAATATCTTTTTTGACCACTATGTTATAAAAATACAAATCAGTAACAGGGTACACAAAAAATCACAAATACATAGAAGTTAAACATGCTCCTGAATGACAAATGGGTCAATGAAGAAATTAAAAGTTAAATTTTAAAATGTCTTGAGACTAAATATATGGAAACACAAGATCCCTAAACCTATGAAAAAAAAAAAAAAAAAAAAAAAAAAGAAAAGAAAAGAAAAGAAAAATCTGAAGAAAACCTCCTGATGTGGTGCTTTAAGGAATTAGGAAAACAAGAACAAATTAATCCCAAAATTAGTAGAAAAAGAATAACAAAGATTAGAACAGAACCAAATAAAATAGAGGCCAACCAAACAGTACCATCAACAACAGATGTCCAAACAGAAAAAAATAATCCCAAATATGGAAGATCTAATTTCCAGGTTTGCCATATTTGTTATTTATAATATCTCATTATCAACCAAAATAATTTAAGCACCAAAAGTGAAACATGAAAATACGGACTTCACAGGAGAAAAAGTAGACAGAATAAAATGTTCCTAAGGCAGCTCCATTTTTTTGGCTGAGTTGACAGACTTTATATCAACCATGATATTTATGTTTAAAGCACTAAAGTAAATCATAATTGAAAACTTAAAGCAAATAAATAATATCTCACCAAGTAGAGAATATCAATAATTTAAATGTTATTGAAAAGTTTCAAAAGTTGAATTGAAAATTATAATTACTGAAATGAAACATTTACTACAGAAGCCCAATAATATATTTAAGCCTTAGTAAATTTTCAATAGGTAAACTGAGGTTTTCTAGTCTGAAGAATAGAAAAGAAAGTGGATATAATGAACAATTCCTCAGAGATCTGAGTAACATTGTCAAGCATCCAAACACACATGTAATGGGAGTTCCAGAAGGAAAGACGAAAGAGAGAGGAATGGAAAGAATATTTGAAGAAATAATGGGTATTAATTTCCCCAAGTTAAAGAAAAATATTAAAACTTTTAACCAAGAGACTCAAAAACTTCAAATAGGATGAACTTGAAAAGATCTACAACTGGTCACATCATAATCCAACTGTTGAAAAATAAAGCAAATGGGACAAACTGAAAAATAGCAAGAAAAAAATGATTCTTCAAGAGATTATAGATAAGTTTAGCAGCCTACTTCTTTTCAGAAAAAATGACGGTGAAAATGGGGACATTACATAATCAACGCTGAGATAAAGAGACTGTTAATCCAGAATACTGTGTGCAGTAAAACTACCCATCAAAAATGAAGGAGAAATTAAAGAAGTCTAAGATACTCTATAGAACAAAGCAATAAGCCAAATAGACTTTAGAGATATCACCAGAACAGTGGTCCTAACAGTAACAGAATACACTTTCTTATTGCAAGTAGATAAAACAGTTTTTTAGGATAGACCATATTTGAGGCCAAAAGACAAGTCTAGCTAATAACCAGAAAAGTGAAAACATTCAAATTTCAGAGTAATTAAATTAGAAATAGATAACAGAAGATAGTTTGGGCAATTCACAAATGTATGAAAATTAATGAACAAACTCCCAAGTAACAAATGGTTCAAGAAAGAAATTCCACGGTAGATAAGAAAATACTTTTCTATTTCAAAAAAATATGGGTTGGATGAGTGATACTGAAATGCCTCTAGTGAGACTCACAGGTTGCACGTTTAAGAAACAACTTTCTACAGATTAGACTTGTTAATTTCTTATTTGTGCCTGTGAGGCACCACCTCTGCCATTAGCTGTTATTACCAGAAAGTGTCTGCATGTTTTCTCACATTAGGGTTTATTTTCATGATACATTTGACTGGTTTCCTGGCCTCGAAGCCTGGCCTCTCATATATGATACTTGATGCTAAAGGTTTGATTCAGTTTTTCTATTTTCTTGACCATTTTCCTTCAGCTGTAGTCTAATTTTATTAAGTTTTAATCACCCTTCTTCAATATGTTTCAAGATAGTTTGTATGTTTGAAGGAGATACTATTGTTTAAAATAAAAGAGAAAATGCAGGTCTCCTGATACTGATCACTACAGATCTTAGGAATTCAGTGCTTTATTATGGCTTTATTAACAATACAGCACACTTAAAAAACTGTATCTGCAAGTGGAAATTGTATGTGTTTAAAGGGGTTCGACTTTAAAGGACAAAAATACCCAACTATTCATTATATTCTAAAATCAACTATTGTCATGGTGTGAAAACAATTTTCAATAATTTTCTCCAGTGTGCAGTGTCCCCTGTACTATTCTATTCCTTCCAGCAACCACTTTTCCTACTTCTCTAAAGTCTATTAATTTTGTCCTATTGGTGACATTTAGGATATTCCAAGAGATGCATTCATTATGTTACTTGTTTAACTTTTCACAAAATATTGGGTTGTTTTGATTTTGAGATTAGATAATCAAGAATTCAAGTTTTGTTTTTATTTTAATTATTTATTTTTAATTTTAAATCAACATATAAAATCGTAGGCATTTATTATATAAAATGAAGTTTGGAATTTTATAAACATTGTGGCGTACTTAGTTAATTAACGTATGCATTACCTCACATAGTTATTGTTGTTGGTAAGAACACTTAGCGTTCACTCTCTTGGCATTTTTCATGAATATAATATATCATTAGTAACTCTAGTCACCATGCTGCACAGTAGATCTCTTGAATTTATTCCTCCTATGTGACTATAAGTTTATATACTTTGGCTGAGTATAAGCACTGAAGACATGCCTGTCTAGGCTTTTCTTTAATGGGAGACTGCTTATTACTGATTCAGCATCCTTAACAATTGTCAGTTCAAATTTTTTGTTTTCTCATGACTCAATCTTAATGAGTCATGAGAAATCCCTTATGATTCTCTGCATTTCTGTAGTATCAGTCTTAATGTTTTCTCTCTTTTTAATCTGTTTGAATATCTTTCCTTTTTTTATTACCTAGTTAAAGATTTGTTGATTTAGTTTACCTTTTAAAAATACCGTGCTGAGCTTGATGGCTCACACCTATAATCCCAGCACTTTGGGAAGCAGAAGCGAGTGGATCACTAGGTCAGGAGTTTGAGACCAGCCTGACCAACATGGTGATAACCTGTCTCTACTAAAAATAGAAAAATTAGCTGCGCATGACTGTGCATGCCTGTAACCCCATCTACTCAGGAGTCTGAGGCAGGAAAATGGCTTGAACCTGGGAGGTGGAGGTTGCAGTGAGCCGAGATTGCACCACTACACTCCAGACTGGGCAACAGAGTGAGACCCCATCTAAAATTAAAAAAAAAAAAAATTCCAACTTGTGTTGTTACTGTTTGTTTTGTAACCTTCTTGTCACAATTCTTTAAAGTCTATATTCTGTATCGTGAACAGCCCTGAAGCTTTTGCCCATTAGTTTTAAAATCAGCTAAGTACTGAGTGAGAATTTTCTTAAATATTTTGAGCATAAGTCTTCCACATATTGCAGAACGGCTCTGTGTGTGTGTATTGGTACATGTCTTAATGTTCCAGGAACTTATCTCCCTTAACCTTCATTTCCTGCTAGTGCAGAGGCTCAAAATTAGTCAGAGGTAAAACATTAGTGCCTTTTCAAATCTTTCCTGGGCATGCCAGTAGCTCTGCTCTTGTGTGCAGTTTCCTGGATCTCAAAGGATGTGTTGGAACGTCAAAGCCTCCAGGTTCTCTGCTTAATTTTTTGGCCAGGTTTGTGTTTTTCCCAACTGGTGTCACTGTCTCAGTCATTTTCAATGTTCAACTATTGCTACTTTTTTTCTTTTCCTTTTGTTTCATTATTATTTTTTTTTAATTGTGAGAGAACCATGGTAAGGCTTTTCACACTGAGTGAGTTCTGAGTTAAGTCAAATAACAAACTCCCTGTGACAAGGCTTTTTCTGGAGTTTCCATACAGCTTAAATGGTGAAAATTCTTTGGCAATAGGTCTGTCCTATCCAGTAGCCACTAGCCTGCCATTTTTCTCAGCTACCTAAGAAAAAAAAGAGAGAAGGAAGGGAACAAGTTAAGTTAAAATGCAACAAAACTTGACATTTTTAATGAGATCCAGCCACTTTTCTTCAATTCCCAAATTAGGTTTTTGAGTCTTAGGTTACTTTCAGAGTTCTGTAAAATTAATTTGGAAAATTTTACCCTATTTTCTCATTGCTGTAATGAAGTAACAGATTTTCAAAGTCTTTACACCAAGATCCTGGAACTCTATCTTCAAAAGTGATTACTCTGTGAATGTTGTTGAATGTGAAGGGTGTCTGAAAATCTCAAATGATAACGTTTGAGATCTTGTTTGAGTGGTAGGTATGTAGAGGTGTACTATGAAAAGTATGATCTGTACATTTAAGATTTATTCTTTTGTTATATAAATTATAGTTCATTAATTTTTTTTCTTTTTTTTTTGAGATGGAGTCTTGCTCTGTCACCCATGCTGGAGTGCAGTGGTGTGATCTCAGCTCACTACAACCTCCGACTCCTGGGTTCAAGCGATTCTCCTGCCTCAGCCTCCCAAGTAGCTGGGGCTACAGGCGCCTGTCACCATGCCTGAGTAATTTTTGTATTTTCAGTACAGACAGGGTTTCACCATATTGGCCAGCCTGGTCTTGAACTTCTGACCTTGTGATCCACCTGCCTCAGCCTCTCAAAGTGCTGGGATTACAGGTGTGAGCACCACCACATCAGGCTCTTTCTTTCTTTCTTTTTTTTTTTTTTTTTTTTGAGACGGAGTCTTGCTTTGTCGCCCAGGCTGGAGTGCAGTGGCCTTGGCTTAAACCTCTGCCTCCCAGGTTCGAGTGATTCTCCTACCTCAGCCTCATGAATAGCTAACAGGTGCGCACCACCACGTCTGGTTAATTTTTGTATTTTTAGTAGAGACGGGGTTTCATCATATTGGTCAGGCTAGCCTGGAATTCTTGACCTCATGATCCCTTTGCCTCTGCCTCCCAAAGTTCTCGGATTACAGGTGAGCCACCACACCCAGTCAAATTTTTTAAAATCAATATTCTATGTATTCACCTCTAGACACTAAAAATAAGTGAACATATACAATATTTAATTCATAAAATCAAATTAATAGGGAATGAAATTGCAACAGAATATCAACGAACACAAACATTGCATTTTAAAATCTAATAAAATTGATAATTCTGTAGCCAACTGAGAAAGAAAAAAGAGAGACAGACAGAAAATAATAATTGTATGTTATTTCTAGCTGTGTGGAAATTCTTTTAAATTTTTTAGAAACTATGTGAATTCCTAGAAAAACATAAGAGAAAAAATAAAGCATTCAGCAAGTTTTCCATTAAATTCTGAAAATCATATGCTCAACCTGAGAATGCATGTTTGAATAAATAATAGAACTACAAAAAGAAAGTTTTGTACTCAGAATTCCTCAAGAATACAAGTAGAAATTAAAGGATAAGCTCTGGTCTGGACTGGAAAAACTATTGCTCTTTTTCCATTAGTGGAATGTAGTGTGTTTAAAACAGGAGCATCATGTGTGGATAAGATCGAGATATTTCAGAGGGTGTCATAAAAGTGTAAGTAAATAAATGAAACACTTACAGAATTGTTAATAATCAGTAAATCTAATCTAGGCATTTTCAACACAAATTGATTCATCAACACATTGACACTACATTTGGCAAACTCTACTTTGTCTTTTATATTACAAATTGTCTTCAATTTGGAAAGAATAGATAATATTGTCTGAAAGAATGCATATGAAAGGGACCCATGACATTCTGAAGTTGAAACTTTTTTCACGGTAAAACAAAAATCTCATTTATAAACCCAATTATTTAGCAATCTAGTGCTAAACAGAATTATATGTGTACTTAAAAAGTGTATTCATGTATTTATCTGCTAAGAATGTACTATTACATTTCCTTTGTATGTGTCTATAAGAGTACTAAATTTTACACTGTTCAACTACATTTTAAAATCACTTCAAGAAGTTCTAATTTCATAATTAACTAGGAATCGGATTTTAGCAAAATGCATGCACATGTTCTGTCTGCTGGTTTCATCTCTCTATGAGTTGCTTACTGTGTAATTAATGAATGGGCATATCCTTCTTAGTGGAGTAAAAACAATTCTATCCACATAAGGCTACAGGCTAGTGCTTACAAGAATTCTCTACTCTGGAAAGCACACAATTTAAAAGTCAATGTCCACCTTTGCTTCCCTCAGCTAAAGGTGGATTATAGTACAAATTAGAAGTATGGGAAAACTAGATAATATTTTAAAAAGTGCTATTTGAAGAATAAATATTTTATTTATTTTTAAATTAATTAAACTATTTAAATAAAATATTTTCAGTAATATCAGAAGCTATTACTAATGGTTGGCATATGTTTCAGACTTTTATGAAGTGCCTGTACTGAGTTGTGTAAAAAGTTGAATTATTTAGAAATACTCCTCTTATTTAAAGATGACAATTACTATTGTTAATGGTAAAGAGAAAACATTTAAGAGAAGTCATTTGGGTATGATTCATGCCCGATACGTCATTCAATAAGTGACACACATATCTCATGCATTCAGCAGGAAACATTGTTCATGAGATGATCTATTAAAAAATATGTTAGAACTCTGAAACCTTTAGCTTTCATTCTGGAAAGAGAAAGTCTTAACCAAGATAATATCTGCATGGTCACAGGTGCTTTCATTCATTATACTCATTAATATAACTATCATGTCCAAAAATCTCTTTGACACCAGAAAACCTTTTTGTTTAATGTTTAATGATTACTCAACTGGATTGATACTAATGCTGGAATAAGATAATAAAGATAACTGCAAAGAATAGTCTTAAGGAATAGAGATCTAGAATTAATTCTGATCAATAATTTATATCTTCTGCTCTTCTCTATCTAAGCTCAGTCATCTCCATCCATTTGGTTCTCAATTGTGAAACCAGATGGGGTTTAACTTCATACACAGACCTATTATCCAATCCATCATGATGTGAATCCATTTTACATGAGAAATATCCTTCAAATTGGATCACTTATCTCCATGTGTAGTGTTTCCACTTTATCAGTGAGGATAATATATGCCAGTAACAATGACTGCAAAATGTCAGTGGCTTAAAATGTAACTCTCCTATACTATATGGTAATTACAGGTTGGCTTCAGCCTTGCTCTGTGTTGCCTTAATTCAGACACAGGTTGATGGAGTATTCTCTAACTGGAGCATTGATGGTCTCCTGGCAGTGAGAGAAGAGAACATGCTTGCCCTTGTAGCTTCTTCTATTAAGTGACATTTTCACATGTAATTCAGTAATCAAAATCTGTCACAGGTATAAGGCATCTGCAAAAAGAAGTTTAATTATCCCCCAAGAATTAAACAACAATTATTGGTCAACAATAACTTAGTGAATCATAACACTTCAATTAGGACACAATTCTTTTTTTTCTAAAATAATTGTCTGAATTTCTAAGTGATTACGACCATTCAGTCTTATTGCACCTCCCCCAGAGAAATCAGTTCTTGAAATTGCAGAATACTTTCTAACATGTGAATCTGAGCAACTCATCTTCCTCCAAATATTAAATGCATTATCCTGAAAGATCTTGAAATTAGCCCTTTCCTCTGTCTCTCTTCTCTTATTCTTTCTTTCTCTCTTCCTCCCTGTCTTATCCATTGATTTTTCAATTTCAATCATATTGATCTTTTTCCCCATTCTCTTATATGCATCATAATTCTTCTGTTAGCAAGATTTTTTCTATAAGATTTTCTTATATTCTCCTATACATATGGTAGACTCTTTCCTATTTTTCACATGTCAGAACAAGCATTCTTTTCTCATGAAATTAATTTATAAATCCCCTGTGATATATCTTTTTTTAGGGGAGTTTTCCTAATTTAGTGTACTTCTCCACGTTTGCACAGGGCATGTTTCAATCCGTTAATTTACTAAAGTCTGTCTTTTCCACTAACTTAAGACCAAAAGACTTAAAAAGACTAAAATTTGTAAAATGGACTCTGCTTATATGATCAACTACTATGGTTAAAGATGAATACGAAAAATACCTGTTCTCATTCAAATTGTTGTATCTTTCCTCAAAGTTTTCAGAAGCTAAATTATCTTTTCCTTGTAATTCTCTCTTCCATTATCTTTGACAAATTTCTTTAGGAATTACTGAACAGGAGATTAAAATTTCCTAAAATTTTCAAATAAAAGGTTTCTGGTATTTTAATGTGTCATTTTATGTAATCATAAAATAAGAGGTAACACTTACCTTATTGAGGTGCTCAATAAGGTAAACGTTTTTTTTACTGATGATGCAATTGAAGCCCAGTAAAATACACTGGGAAATTTTGGCTCTATAATTATAACCAAATTTGTCTGATTCTAATATTGAAACTCTCCTGACGAATCACAGAAAATGAGAATCTTTTCCCTTTGTGGCATTAGAGATTATTTAGAACATCTTCATGATGTGTTTCCCCCAGCAACTTACTGCTCTGCTTCTTATTTTCCACAAATTATGTACTATTTCTTTTTTATCTATTTTAATGTTTTATCACATAATACTGCAAAATGTGATTCTTTTAAAATGCTGTATTACTTAATGCATATTTTATAATTTATAAATTATAGTGTTTTCATAATTAAATGTTTATCAATATAGATATCTTTTTAAGAAAACTGTAAGGTCCTTTAACAAGATTTATGTGTTTTGTGTGGGTGTTGAACAGCTTTAAATATAGCATGACCTTAAATATGTATTAATAAACAATGAGTAAATTAAATTGTTCAGCAATTTAGTGATATGTATTTAACTTGGGAAAAAACTGAAAATGAGCATATTTTAAGTTTGCAAAATTTTCAGTGGGCAAGAATAGAATTTAGCAATATTTCTGTCAAATTAATAATTTTGAATAATTTTTCTACTGATAATATGTCTCCTATTTCATGCTACTGTTAGTCAACATGTTAGTCCTGTTTTAAAAAGTAATAAATATGCTCAGTCGAGAAAAGCCAATTTTTTTATTATGGTTATTTATGTATTATTATTTATGTCTTACTGTATGAGAGATTCTTTTCAGTATCACATACAACTTTTGCTGGTAATTAAGACAAATTTTCTATTATGATTTAATGGGAAAGAAGTAATTAAATAACCGCATATTTAAGATTAAGTATATTATAACATATGGTCTTTGCAGCTTAAGTTACAAAATACCTGGTAAGTAGAAAGTTCAGTTCTGTTATAGGACTTAAGAATGATAGCTGATACTCAGAATGATAAAACTAAGGCATTACAAGAACCCGAAAGAATGTTTATTTGGAAAAATAAGAAAGCCCTCAAATATTGAATGTTTATTCTTATATTAAATCACATGCAATGGGAAAGTTTTGCATTAATTATATTAAATCACATGCAATAGGAAAAGGGTTGACTTTTTTCACTGGGATTTGCTTTTCCTACAATTTGCTTTTCATACAAAAGTAAGGGGTTTCTAAATGTCCGTGGACTTAATTAGTTTTCCTTAACCATAAAATAAAGATTAGTACTGTATTGTAAAATAATTATGATGTTAACATCAAAAGATTTATGTGAATCTAAAATAATGCTAATATTAACCTGTTACTACTATCACCAAAATAAACACATATTATAGATATTTATTATTTTCACTTACCGCATCATTTGCTTTTCACACCCTATTAGTCATGCTCTTAATTTTTGCTTGTCGTAAAACATGAAAATCTGAATCCTGTGGAGATCACATAAGTTGCCCTTGAACTTGCCCATGATTTCACCTTCTGAGCAAGATTTGAATGCAAATGGTTTAAAGACTTTGCTTTTAACAACAACGTATAATATATATTAATACTCTTCATTAGTAGCCTGATACAGTCTTGCTGCGCACTTGCCCTAGATAAAAGGAAGCCATGGTACAATTGTAAATATACAAATACAAAGCAGAGTCTGTAAGCACTTGTGTAGCTCCTAAAGCTTGGTGAGGTTCAGCTGCACTCATGCAAATCAATGTGGAATATCACTCTCATGGCACTATGGCAACAAAGATCTTCAAGTGAATGGAAAATTACAAGGGTTGAATTTATTCCATTCACTAAATGAAAACTGCAATCTTGTCTTCTTCTTAGTATAGAAATATCCAATAAAAATACTTCATTTTACAACTGCCACATACTGCTTTTTGGACAATTACAGTACAGACTCTTTCTTTCCTAACTGTACATTTGTGGGTTTTATGTACCGACCAATCAAGACTATTTACTTCACTTAGAACTTCTGCCAAAAAGGCAATTTTGTGTATAAATGGATCCAACCTGGGAAGCTATCCAAAAGAAGCTGTTCAGGTGAAAAACTGTGATTTGCATGCAGGTGCAAATAATAAACTTAGAAATAGATTGAAAATTCTAACTAAAGATATGGAGTAGAATTGAGTTAACTAGACAGTTATATTGCTGCTTTTCTGGTATCTTTAAAATCCTAGGAATTTGTTTTATATATTTATAAGAATGTATCTTGTTTTGAGTTTTGCCTATGCACTTGATTTTTAGGAAAATAAACATTAAAGTAATGACTCATGGCTATCCAGAATCTGATGGTTAAACATGCGAGTGGAATGGAAAACAGCCTTTTTCTACTTGAGTTAAAAGAGAAGCATTCCAAGGGGATATGTGAAAAAATAATGCACCTTTTCTCTACTTTGATCTTCTCAGACACAAATAAATAAATATATCAATTATTTATCTTTTATTTATTTATTTTAAATATTGTACTACATAAAGCAACCCTGTAAATGATCAACAAACCAAAAGTATGAAAAGAAGGCCACAGGTTGTACAAGAAGTTCAAAATATGTCTATCTACACAATTACTTCCAGAGAATTTGAAAAATTAAAATAAAATCAGTAAAACTCTGAAACAAAGGATTAAATCACATGTGAGTGATAAAGGTTCGACATGTTTCTTCCCTTGTCTACGGAAGGCAAAGCATAGTTTGTCTTGGGAATTTTTTTTTAAAGTTCTCAGTATCTGATTTGCTAATATTTGTTGATGAGATTCAGGAGAAACACACAAATGGCAAGAACGCTGATAGGACATTCCATGACTGCTATTTTTATGTCCACATCACCAGGTAGTAAAAACTGAAACTTAAGAGCTCTGAACCTTAATTTCCTCCTCAGAAAATAATTTCTGGTTTTACCTCGAGATTTGTGTAAAGGTTAAATGATGTGGTAATTATGAAACTCTGTTTTTATAAAATGGATTCATAAATAAGTTTTATAGAAAAAAAGGAAGAGTGCTTTAAAATTACTTAATGAATAAATATAATGATTCACAAATCATACCAGCTAGGGTCTTAGGTATGGAAGTGATTTAACAACTATTCTACTGTGTTAAACAAAATATGACATAATCTTTCTATGAGAACTAAAGACACAGGAAGTACATGCATGTTCTGGTTCTGTATACACACTGCTATATTTCAAGTATTTTAAATGATACTAAGCATGAAAATTTTGTATGGTATCTGCATACTTTAAGAAAAAAGATCACCTTACTATTACTCTCATAAGTAGATTAATATTGGCCAGAATTAGTCATTTCTAGTATATCAGATAGATTGTTAGATTTATAGTTACCTATGCTTAAATTTACATTTGTTTCTAACACATATTAAAGTCTATGACCTTCGGTAAGTCCCATAAATGCTTAAGTCTCCTTTCCTTCATTTGTAATAGTATAAAAGGACTTAAATGTAAGAGACAGGAAAATAAGGAGAAGGAATTAGAGGGTATTTTAGAAACAAATGAGGGACCTAGAAATTAAACCTAAACAAATACTTAAGCCTTTAGTTTATTAAAACTTGTTTAAAAATATCCCTTTGTCCTAGTTGATGAAGGGAATCAAGGAAATGATTATATGGTGGAAATTGCCATGTAAATTTACTTTTTCCTCATCTATAAATAATTTTTCATCTAATATTACTGAATATCTATTTATATCATATTGTCAAAGTTTATGTGCATGTTACTAATAAATAAGTATCATCAAATTCCCCTTCAGGTTGGGTTAGAGATTGTAAATCTCTGTTATGGGGCGTGTTTCTTTCAAAATAGCTATTATTAATATTTAACAAATTTTTTTTTACTATTTTTGAAAATGAAAGTCAAAAAATAAAGTGATTTCATTGATTTCAATGTCATCAAAATTTAGTATCATTTCTATACCCCCAAAATATCCAGACAGAGAGTGAAATCAAGAACACAAACCCATTTTCAATGGCTATGAAGAAAATGAAATATGTAGAAATACAGCTAACCATGGAGATACAAGATTCTACAAGGACAACTACAAAACACAGCTGAAGAAATCAGAGATGACAGGAATAAATGGAAAAATACCCAAAGTTCGTGGATTAGAAAAATCAGTATTACTAAAATGGTCATACTGTGCAAAGCAACTCACAGATGCAATGCTATTCCTATCAAACTACCAATATCATTCTTTGCAAATTAGGAAAAATAAAATCTACTCTGAAATTTACATAAAAACAAAACAAAACAAAAGAGCTCGAATAGAAAAAGTAATTCTAAGCAAAAGGAACACAGGCAGAAGCTTCACATTATCTAACTTCAAACTATTCCATAAGGCTACAGTAATTAAAATAGAATGTTAATGGTAGAAAAATAGACACATAGACAAATGGATAGAATAGAGAACTCAAAAATAAAACTGTACACCTACAACCATCTCATGTTAAATTAGACCTACAACAAAAAAATAGGAAAAGGACTCACTATTCAATAAATGGTGCTGGGATCACTAGCTAGCCATATACAGAAGACTAAAACTGAATGCTTACCTTTCACCATACACAAAATCAACTCAGGATGGACCAAATATTTTAAATGTAAGACCTCAAAGTATAAGAATCTTAGAAGATGCTTTAGGAAATACCCTTCTTGATATCAGCCTTGGCAAATAATTTTTTGCTAAGTCCCAAAAAGGAATTGCAACAAACATACAAGTAGAACCTAATTAAAGTAAAGAGATTCTGCACAGGAAAATAGACAATAAACAGGGTAAACAGACCACCTAAATAACAGGAGAAAACTATGCATCTGACAATCATCTAATTTGCCTAATATCCAGAATCTATAAGATACTTAAACAATTGAACATAAAAAAAACAAGTAACGCCATTAAAGAATGGACAAAGTACCTGAATAGACACTTTTTAAAAGAAGACATACAATCGACCAACAAATATGTGAAAAAAAATGATCTACATCACTGTTCATCAGGGAAATGTAAATAAAAACCACAATTAGATGCCATTTCACACAAGTCAGAATGGTTATGATTAGAAAGTCAAAGTACGACAGATGCCAGCAAAGGTGTGGAGAAAAAGGAACACTTTACACTGATGGTGGAAATGTAAATTAATGCAGACACTGTGAAACGCAGCTTGGAGATTTCTCATAGAACTTAGAACTACCATTCAACCCAGCAATCTTTTTACTGTGTATATACCCAAAAGAAAATAGATCATTAAAGCAAAAAGAGAGATGCACACCCAAGTTCACTGAAGCATTGTTTACAATAGCATAGACATAGAATCAACCTAGATTCTCATCAATAGTAGATTCAGAAAAAAAAAAAACTCCAGCATGGGCGACAGAGTGAGACCCTCAAAAAAAAAAAAAAAAAAAAAAGGTACGTGTATACCATGGAATACCATATGGTCACAAAAAAGATGAAATTATGATATTTGCAGCAACATGGAGGCAGCTGGAGGCCATTATCCTAAGCAAATGAACACAGGAACAGAAAATCAGTAACACATAACCTCACTTATAAATGGGAACTGAACATTCAGTTTATATAGACATAAACATAGGAACAATAGATACCAGAGATTACTAGATGGGGGAGATAGGAAGGACATAATGGATTGAAAAACTGCCTAATGAGTACTATGCTCATTATGTGGGTGTGATATACCTATGAAATATACCTGCATATATACCATCTGCATCTAAAATAAAAGTTGAAATTTAAAAAAAAGAGCAATTGAGAAACTTACTAAAATTTCATAGAAATAAAAGGACCAAAAAATGAATAAATAAGAGAACAGGATTCACTGGAGGATCCACACTACAAGATATCAAGAATTACTATAAAGCTACAATAATAAAGATACTTTAGTATTAGTTGTAGGCAAGACTATGCACAAAAGGAGTAACATACTCTTTTAAATTCCAAAATAGACTCATACCTGTCAAGGTACTTGATATTACAAAATGACCTTAAAAGACAGTGAGTAAATAAAGACACTTTAAATAAACAGTGCTGGATAAATAACCATATAAAAATGGAGTTATCCAGTTTGTCCTCAATAAGAAAAACCACATAAATTGAAAACACATATAGATACTACCTTTACCTACCAAAATGGCCAAATTGGAAGACAGATAATACCATTCTGATAAAGGAATAAAGCAGCTGGAGCGCTCTTACAAGCTGGTGAGAATATAAACTGGAGAAATACTTCGGTAAACTGTTTTACAGTATCTTTTTAAAAAGTGAACATAGATAAAATTAATATTTACCTACATATTGCCCCAAAATGAATGTTTATATGTTTGCCAACAGATGTGCACAACCACGTTTATAGCAGCATAATTCATAAGGGGCAAATGTTAAAAGCAACCTAAATGTTTATTAATCATAGTAGTTTCATATCATGGAATCAAATCACAAACTGCAACTACTCACAATAGAGGAATGAATCTTAAAAATAAAATAAATAGTAATGTTGAAAGAATCCAAGCATAAAAATGGAGTGTGACTGCATTTATATAAATTTAAATATATATATGTAGGCTTAGAAGTCAGAATATTGTTTATTCTCAGATGCAGCAAGAATTAGCCTGAGCCTCAAAAGAGGATTTGAATGCTGATATTGCATATCATGATTAAGACATGGTGTCAAAGTTGAGCTCATTTTGGAAAAATTAATGAAACAGTACATTTAACATGTATTCAAATTTAGCTTTTAAATTTTAAAGTCTACCAAAATTAGCAGTGGTTATCTTCATATGGTGATAGATATTACTGATGCCTTTTAGGTTTTATTGTTTTTTATATCCTTTGTGATAGTCTTTGGTATTTTCAAAATTTTCATTTAAGAGGATAAATTGCTATCAGTCTGAAACTAAAACTCTATATTATATAAAAATAAAAATCTACAACAATAGAAACAAAAATGGAACATTAGGGTGAAGAAGAATGTCGTTTATATTGTTAGAGTTAGGAGCTGTACACTTCTATGAACGTATCTTGTTAAGTGATATTTCCACTAGCATAATAAAATAAGGATGGATGTATCAAAAAAAATGTTAGGTAAACATACATGTGTAGTCAATTTTGTCTCCTTGCCCTTGGGCTTAAGGAAAGTACAACCTACTGTTTCATTGTAATAATTTTATTAGCAAAACATGTTTTTTTAAATTTGCATTACTAGGTGATTGGTGAATTCAATCCAGACATAACTAAAAATGCCAGAAAATGACATGTAAATGTTCTATGATTCCAAGAGGTTTTTTGGTTGAATAAAAATAAAATCTTTTTAATAGCAATATAAATAAGATGGAGTTGGATATAAATTGTGACCAGTTAAGCACATAAACTAGTAAAATACATAAAAGCTACATAACATTTTTCCTCAAGCCTAACATTAAAAACACATAGATTTTGATATTAGCTTATTTTCTGATTCTAGTAGATTTCAGGGAAGGAAAATTTTGGAACAACCCTGGCAGACAAAAAGAGGCATAAAGGCTATTATTCAGACTAAGACTGTGCTTTATTTAGATAAAATACTTTCAGGCAATTATAATAAATTAATTCTTGTGTTATTCATTTAAATGTGTTTTTCCTGTCTTTGTAAACATAGAGAGTACATGAGAAAAATTAAGAATGTTCCTTCCCAATTGCAAGACATATAAATGGTGTTCCATAACTCTGATTACCCTTTCTCTAGACACCAATGTTTCCCATCTGCCCTTTTGCTGTTATTGTGTGGAATGCTTATTCTTGTTTCCATAACCCTTTTAAATAAAAAGCCATTTAACCCAGTCATCTGAATCATAACATATGCTTTTGTAGGGTTATCAAAATATCTTACTCTTCTTTCAAAGACTCTTAACTATGCAATTTCAATTTCGGGCTTTCTTCCAAACATGACTAAAATAGAATTGCAGTTGCACAATAAACAAGAGTTGCTAATTGCCAATTTTGTAGAATTTCTTACAAAGAAGGAATATCACTTCAAAATGTGTTTTGATGGAAATTTTTCCTCTCTATTCATCTTGTTTCTGATAACTCAGGACTATTTCTTTGCACTTGTGCATTTGAATTTTGCCTATGTTTTGCAAGAGAAGTTTCTTTTGTTTAATTTTCTCTTCACTAACTACATTTTCTGCCTTTCTATTCTAGAGTTAGAACTGTTGCAATTTTCAAACTTTGTAATTTATCTTCACAACATTATGCTTATATGTTCATCTTCATGTAGAAATTGAGTAAAATTCTGAAAAGTTATGATTAAACAAATGGCATTAATAATGCAATCAATAGAGTTTACGCTTCCAGCTGTTTATCAGTAGGTTTATGTTATCTTCTGTTTTATTTTTATTTATATTAACTCCTCTGGAATTTTATGTGCTCAAATTTGTGCTAAAGAGTTATCGTTAAGAATGACTGTTGGTGATTAAAATAAACCTAAACATGCTTTCCTGTTGTTAAATATGGTTTTCATATTAGAGTTTAGTTCTCCTCTGTAGTCCATACGAAAAATTAGAAGAAATAAGAATAGACATGCAATTAACTATATATTAAAAGCATAGGGGGAGATAGTTATTCATAAAATCACTGAAAGGCAACTCTGATACCTACTTCAATTCATTTTTTCCTCAAGAACATTATAAAATTACTTTATACTATATACATGTTAGGTGCTCAATGTAAAAAGCTCCTAAACTAATTTCTCCTTTAGCTTTCTCAGAATACAGAACTATTTGTAGGTTTGGTGACTGCAAAGGATTCAGTTAACTCAGAAAGTCTTTGTGCATTGTTTTTCTGTTTGGGACGATTTCTCTTCAACCTCTGATCTTTCTCCCACTTGAATGTTAAATATAAGATTATAAATCACTTTAAAAATCATGGATTCCTTAAACTAAGTAAAATTCCTTATGTGTCTCCATTATTGTCTTGTATTTTCTGATTAGCAAGGTAAAACTATGACACTTGTGTAAAAATGTCTTAATTTTGGGTTCTTGTTAATGGACTGTGATCTTGTTTAGCCAGGATATTTGTCCATATTTCCAGAAGCTAGACGCTTTGAAGTTCTATCTATCTGTCTATCTATCTATCTATCTGTCACTCAGCCTGTGTGTGTGTGTGCGTGTGTGTGTGTGTGTGTGTGTGTATGTGTCTATCATCTATCATCTATCTATGGATCTGTCTTATGTCATCTATTATTAATGTGTAGATAGATAACAGCTAAATATAGATATAAATACATGTATTAAGTGATAGGTGAATATTTTATGTGAGCAGTGGAGTGATGGAGGGATTCTGGACAGCAAAATTAAAGTAAGAATGATTATAACTGGCTGTGTGTAACTCATATCAGAGTATAAATATCTAAAAGAACTAAATTCTAAGAGAAGGAGGCAAAATTCTGAGGCAACTCAGTTCAAAAGTGTCTTGAGACATATTTGGATAAAATGTGTTTTGGATCAAGAGTTGAATCCATATAAACAGGCCAGAAAAAGGAGCCACTGCTAATGATGTGGAAGCCAAGGTCAGCTCCACCAGCTCCAGGAAGCCAAGAGTAAAGCTAGTTTTTGAGCATTACATGACTAGTACCTATTTCTGTTCCAAGCTAGAGAGGCAAAGCCAGATATTGGCTCACTGTTTTAGTCAAAAAGAGAACATGTTGGAGGTCGGAACTGTGGGGTCTGCCAATACCTCTTCCTGCCTTTAAGCAAAATCTATGGCATAGTTCCTGATTATGCAAAACTGAGCCAATATTTATCCCAATTTCACAGGCTATTTTCCTGGGACAGTACAGGCCACTCTGCTAATACAAACTATGAAGTGAGGCAGTGAAATGCCGGTCAACATAAATACAAATAATTGTTATAAAACATAAAGAGCTAGACTTTTAAACGGGGTTGTGAGAAATTGTTTGGAAGCTGTGATAGGAAGAAAGAAGGCAATTACCATACTATAACACAGCCCTTAACACTGGTGATGTGAAAAAATATAAACGGCTTCCAGTTGGGAAGCCTGCCAAATAGACCGTGTCTTCAGGGACCTGTCAGATGTCAGTTCAGGCAGGATTAAGGGGAATGTTCACAGGACAGTTGAGGATAAAACAGGGACATTGCTAATGGCAGCTTGTCAGCTAGAGATAGTAAACAAACAATGGTTTTAAAGGGTGGGAAAAAGCAGAGAATTAAGATAGATTAAGTGTGCAGAATAGAATCTAAGTATATCAACAATCTGGGGTATTGGGAATTCTAGTGTTATCTGTGGTGAATGGAATGCTTTTCATAATGGCCTATCCTCTAGGTCTTTGGAAGGAGTGGATTTCAAACGAAAGAAATGACTCGGGGCCGGACGCGGTGGCTCATGCCTGTAATCCCAGCTCTTTGGGAGGCTGAGGTGGGCGGATCACGAGGTCAAGAGATCAAGATCATCCTGGCCAACATGGTGAAACACCGTCTCTACTAAAAACACAAAAATTAGCTGGGCGTGGTGGCATGCGCCTGTAGTCCCAGCTACTCAGGAGGCTGAGGCAGAAGAATTGCTTGAAACCGGGAGGCGGAGGTTGCAGTGAGCCGAAGTCGCGCCCCTGCACTCCAGCCTGGCGCCTGGCAGCAGAGCAAGACTCTGTCTCAAAAAAA
>NW_016107591.1:2447734-2460764 GCF_001604975.1 Cebus imitator | reverse complement strand
CACATGTAGGTGATGGGGAGGAAGGCAGCAAATCACACTGCCATGTGTGTTCCTATGCAACAATTTTGCATGTTCTTCACATGTACCCCAAAACCTAAAATACAATAAAATAAATAAATGGGAAAAAAAAAAAAAGAAACCGTTACAATTGTCTTATGTCTTCAGGCTGCTATAACAAAATGCACTAAAATGATTAGCTTTTCAACAGCAGAAATTTCTTTCTCACAGTTCCAGAACCTGCAAACCCAAGGTGAGGGGGCCATGTCAGGGTGTATGGTCACGTTTTGGTTGGGGCCCTCTTTTGGTTGCAAACTATTGACTTCTCCCTGTGTCCTCACTTGGTGAAAGAGTCAAATAAGCTTCCTCAGGCCTCAGTATAAGGGCACTAACCCATTTATGTGTGCCCTGTTTTCCGGACCTGATTACCTCCCAAAGGCGCTACCTCCTACCAGTTTTCATCTTGGGGAGTAGAATTTTAACATTAACATTAGGATTTAACACCTGGGGATCAGGATTTTAGATTTTGGGGGAACTTAAAAGTGGAATAGAACAATTCCACTTTTAAGTTAGGTAGTTTTCAATTCTTTGTTTCCTACCCATTTAGAGAGGAAATCAAATCTCTTGTCAGCTACGGATCATTAAAAATTGATCATTAAAATTTGATGTAGATGAAATAAATCATAATTTTTTTGGCTTCAAGTTCTTCAAGAAAATAGATGGCATTCTAATGTCCTTATTTATATGAATAAAAATACTAAATTTTAGTGTCTATAGAAACAAAAAAAGTAGAACTAAAATTTATAATAAATACTTTTAGCAAAACATGAAATTTATTCAAGTATATATGTATTAATTGTAAGCAATGAAGTTACCCTTAGCTCATTAAGGCACTGCTTTTAAAAGTTTTAAAAATGATTAATAGCTATTTATCTAACTTTGAAGAATATTTATATTATCTTAATAAATCATATAATTATAAAGGTCAAGCAATCAAGAAGAAAGATTTTAGTGGCCTGACTCATATGTTACTGGAAAAAATTATAAAATTGACTTTGTTTAGAGAAGCATGATTATTTAAATAATTTGAAGCAATTTATAGGACCTTATGATATATAATTTTAAGAAAAATATAAAAATAGAATTTGGAGAATCAATAAACTAGGTACATTAAAATTGCTCTAAAATTTTTTAAGTTGATCGAATCAGAATCCAAATAAAACTCATAAAACCCATGCATTATATTTGAATGATATGTCTTATGTCTGATTTAATCTATAACAATACTCTTTTTTTTTTTTTTGGTAGAATTCCTCATATCCTTCCAATGGTTGAATGCATCTTGTTTCAATTTTACTGATAATATATTTACCTGTACAATTGCCCACTTTATGTGAATATCCAGAAAGTTTCTCAAAATTAAAATGGCTAATAGAGAATTTATGAGGTACTATGACCCCAATACTGTTTCTATCATTAGCTCTTCTATCTCTGTTAATGGTAGAATCCAAATTTTGGTACAAAGAAAAAACTTTAGCATTCTCATGAATGCTCGCTTTATTTATCCCTACTGTTTCAAACCTAGAAGAACTGTCATTTGTACCTCTAAAACATATCTTATCATGTTCCCCCGCTCTCCACTGCTAAAACTCAAATTTAATTAACATTTGTTTATGGCCTGCATTTGTTTATATCAACCTTCCTGTGCCACTATTTATTTCTTATAAAATATATTATTCACAAAATACAAAGTTTTATCATAGACATTAAAATCAGTTGATGTATTTTCTGTATTTAATACCTTCTGCTAGATTCTCATTTTCTTTAGAATTAATTCCATCTGAAACGATTTCCCTTCTGATATCCTTTCTAAAAACTTCTATCCACCTCTCTATTTGACATTTTCTATCACATACATTTCATTTCCTCTTCCTTATTGTAAAAGTTGGTCATAGATATATTCAGTTACATGAATGCCTGTCACTCCCAGAACACAGCATCATCCCCATGAGAGCTGAAGCCTTGACTCTCTTGTTAAAAATTGTACTTTAAATTTCTTTAAAAGTAGTTAGCACAAAATAAGAGTTTGGTTACAGCCTTTTTGAGATATGTCACATAACTTAAAATTTACCTTTCTATAGTATACAACTTCGTTGATTATTGTATATTCAGAATGAGGAACCATATTATCTAAGTTTAGAATACTTTCATCACAACAAAAAAGAAAGCTCATACAAATTATTATCACTTTCCACTAATTTACCTTCTGTTTCTATGACTTTGTCCGTTTCATGCATATACAATAACTCAATATATACTCCTTTTCATAATTTCAAGATTCATTCATGTAATAGTATGTATCAACACTTTATGTTTTAATTGGCAAATAATATTCCACAATATGAATATATAACACTGTATTTATTCATTCACCAGCTGATGAAGTGACATTTCCAATTTTGTGTTATTATGAATAAAGCTACTATGAAAGACTGTATACAAAATTTGCATAGACATGTTTTTAGTTCCCTTAGGCATGTAAGTAGGAGTAAAATTGCGGAATCATACAATACCTCTAATATTTTTAGGAATTGTTGGTCTGTGAAAGTCCCTGTGCCATTTTTATATTCTCAGCAACGATGCAGGAGAGTGACAGTGTCTCTACATCTTTGCCGTCCTTGTCAGACTAGTTTTTTGTTTTCTGTTTTTCTGAGACTGTGTCAGTCTATCACCCAGGCTGGAGTGCGGTAGCGCTGTCTCAGTTCACTGCAATCCCCACCTTCTGGGTTCAGACCATTTTCTTGCCTCAGCTCCTACGTAGCTGGGATTACAAGCACCCACAAACATGCCCAGCTAATTTTTGTATTTTTAGTAGAGACAGGGTTTCACCATGTTTGCCAGGCTGGTCTCTAACTACAAGTTCAGGTGATCTACCTGCCTTCGTCTCCCAAAGTGCTGGGATTACAGGCATGAGCCACGGGGTCCAGCCATACCCAGGCTAGTTTTTGTCTGTCTCTGATTATAGTCATTTTGATGGTTACTAAATAATATCTTAACGGTGGTTTGGTTTGTATGTTACTAATGACTAATGATGCTGAACATTTCTTATGTATGTATTGGCCATTACTATTTCTTCTTTAAAAAAAAATGACAATTTAAATCATTTTCTAATTGAGCTAAATGTATTTTTAAAATTTTTGCATTTAAAGAGTTCTCTATATTTTTTGATACCATATCATTAGATAATTTCCAAATATGTTTTTCATTCTGTCTTGTCTTTTCATTTTCAAGTAATGATCTTTGAAGCACAAAAGTTTTTAATTTTTATGAAGTATAATATGCACATACATGTATTTTTTTCTTTTGTCACTTGGGCTTTTAGTATCACTTCTAAAATCCCATTGCCTCATTCAAGGTCAAAACATTTACTCTTACATTTTCTTCTAAAAGTTTTATATCTTCAGCTCCTGCATGCATGTTGATGATGCGTTTTGAATTCATTTTTGTATATGGTGTGAGAGAAGGGCTGAACCTCATCTTTTGCATTTGGAGATCCAATTATTTTAGCACATTATGTTGAAAAACTATTTTATTATTATTAAATTATTTTAGTACCACTATGAAACTTAATTAATCCTAAACATAAGAATTTATTTCTGGACTTTCAATGATATTATATTGATCTGTAAGATCAACAGATCTAACATATCTGATGACATTCTGTTGTGTCTATCTTTAAAACAGTATCACCCAGTCTTAATTACTTTACTTTGTAGTAACTTAAAACTGAGATGTGTGAGTTTTAAAATTTTTTTTATTATGAATATTTTTGGATCTGGCACAGTGTCATAAAAATTTTAAATTGTTTTGTTTATTTTTGAAAATAAAGCCAGTTAAAATTTTGATAGAGATCTTATTCAGTCCGTAGACAAATTCTTGGAGCCATCTTATCAATGTTAAGTCTTTCAGTTCACAAAAATGACATGCATTTGCAATCATTTACATATTTTATGTAAAAACATAAACATCTTTAAAAAATGTTCTTTAAGGCTTATATTGCCTTTGTTAAATGAACTCCTAATTATTTAATTGTTTATTATATTTTAAATGGAAATTCCTTCTTAATTTAATTTCCAGATTGTTCCTTGTTGATGCATAGAAATATATTTTATTTTTGTAATATGTTGAATTTGTACCCTACAAATTCTGAAATGATTTATTAATTATTTTGGTTATTAATATTAAGATTCTATAAGAAAGTTAATATAATCTGAACAGAGGTAGTTGTATTTCTTTCAACCCAATCTAAATGTTTCTATTTATTTTTCTGGCCTGATTGTCCTGCCTATAATATCTAACAAAATGTTGATTAAAAAGGGTGCGGGATGACATCTTTGGCCTCCTCTCATTCTGAGGAGGAAAGTGTTCAGCCTTTTGCCATACGTTGTACATATTTCATATAAATTCCTATCATAGGTTGAGGAATTTCCCTTCTATTTTTATTTGATTGAATGTTTTGATAATTAAAGGTTGTTGCATTTTGTCAAATGATATTTGTTCATCAATAAAATGAAGGCATTGTTTTATCCTTTATTCTATTAATGTGATGTTTTACAATGATTTGTTTAAATTAAGCCAAATGTGCATTACTAATATAAATCCCACTTGGTTATGGTGATGATCCTTTTAAAAATAATTTGTTAGATTCAGTTTTCTAGAATTTTTCTAATGAATTTACATTTACATTCATAAGCGACACTGATCTTTATTCGACTTATCCACTTTTTCAAATCTTGATCTTCCACATAATGCACACTGATATGGAAAATTCACTGGAGTGGATTAATAGTAGAGTTTATTTGGCAGAAAAAATAATGAGAAAATGTGAAGCGAGAGTTTATGTGTGAATATCCAGTCTGAGAAACAGCAATAAAAAATAATAATAAAAAAATAGAGACTCAGAGACATGTTGGGTATTATCAAACATAGCAAGGGGGTCTATGTTATCAGAGTCCCAGAAGGAGCTGAAAAAATGATGAAGAATTTTTGAAGAATAGCCAACCCCTTCCCAAATTTGAGGAAGAATATTATGCTACATATCCAAGTAAGGGCTTCTTGAAAAGCCTCACACCTGCTCTTCCTCTTCCAGTGGTTAAGACATTCAGTGGCCTGGGACTAGATGGCTGAATTTCACAGTGATTGCAGATGTGTACTTTGGTTTCAAAAATGACGACACAGCTGAAAAGAGATGTTGGTAGGTGAAGTTAAAACACCATAAAACACTGTTGTCTCTGAGATTTAGCTGCTTTTATTGAGTAAAGTTTCCTTGGATTGTCTCAAATCCTTCAGATTCAATGCAATTTCTATCAAACTACTAACATCATTTGTCACAGAAATAGAAAAACTATTCTAAAATTCATATGGAACTATAAAAAACCCCCAATGACCAAAGCAAATCTAAACAAAAAGACAAAGCTAGAGTCATCAACACTAACCGACTTCATACAACACTCTAAGGTTACAATATGTAAAACAGTATTGTACTAGCACAAAAACAGACACAGAGACTAATGGAACAGAACTGAGAACCCAGATGTGAAACCACACATATAGGGACATTTGTTATTTGAAAAATTTGACAGAAACAAGCAATGCGGAAAGGACTCTGCACTTAATTAATGGTGCTAGAATGGCAGGATAGCCATATGCAGAACACAGCTGTACTCTTACCTTTCAACATACGTATTCCAAAGTTAACTCAAGAGGGAGTAGAGATTTAAATGTAAGACCTTATATTGTAAGAATCCTAGAAGAAAACCTAGCACCATTCTGGACATTGATTGTGAGAAAGAATTTATGACTAAGTTTGCAAAAGTAATTGCAACACAACCAAAAATTGACAAGTAGGATCTAATAACACTACAGGGTTTCTACACAGCAAAAGAAACTATCAACAGCGTAAACAGACAACATATAGAATGGGATAAAATATTCACAAACTATGCACCCAGCAAGATCTAATATCCAGAATCTATAAGGAACCTAAACAATTGAAAATACAAAAACAACCCAATTAAAAACTGAGCAAAGGACATGAACAGATGCTTCTCACAAAAAGACATACAAGCAGCCAACAAACATATGAAAAAATTGTCTCACATCACTAATCATCAGAGAAATGCAAATCAAAACCACAATGAGATAACATCTCACACCAGTCAGAACAGCCATTATTAAAAAGTCAAAAAAAAAAAAAAGCCAACAGATGCTTGTGAGATTTCTCAAAAAAGGAATGCATCTACACTGTTGGTGAGAATGTACACGAGTACAGCTGCCATGGAAAGCAGTTTGGAGATTATGAAAATACTTAAAACAGAGCTATCATTTGACTCAACAATCTCACTAATCTCACTACTGGATATACATCCAAAAGAAAACAATCATTCTACCAAAAAAAACAAAACAAAACAAAGAAAAACGCATACTGTCACATGTATATCTCAGTGCTATTCACAACAGCAAAGACATGGAATCAACCCAAAGTACCCACGAATGGTAGAACAAATAAATAAACTGTGGTACAAATCTACCACAGAATACTACGTAGCAATAAAAAAGTACAAAATCATTTCCTTTGCAGCAACATGGACACAGCTGGAGGTCATTACCATAAATGAACTCACACAGAGACAGAAAACCAAATACATATTCTCACTTATAAGTGGGAGCTAAGCATCAAGTACTCACGGATATAAAGATGGCAACAATAAATATGGAACTACTAGAGGGTTGGCTGAGGGAAGGGGGCAAGCGTTGATAAAGTATTGGGTACCAATCTCAGTGCCTGGGTGAACGTCAGCTACTCAGGGAGCTGATGTGAAAGGATCTCTTGGGACTAGGAGTTCGAGGCTGCAGTGAGCCAGGATTACACCACTATTCCAGTCAGTGTGGCTGAGTGAGATCCTGCTTCAAATAATAAAAATATGCCCAGGGAACAAAATTCCACGTGTCCCCTGAATCTAAAATAAAAGTCTGAAAAAAGAGTTCTGAAAAATGTTGACATTGACCTTTTTTTTGGCCAGTGTTCTTATTACTTTTGTGAAAGCGCAGGCTTTCAGATGTTATTATCCTACTTTTCTAAAGATGTGTCCCCTTACAATGATTACATTTTGCCATTGTTTTTAAAGGCATGAATATTGGCCAGTTACAGTGGCTCATGACAGTACTCCCAGTACTTTGGGAGGCCAAGGCAGGATGACTGCTTAAGCCCAGGAGTTTGAAACTAGATTGGCCAATATGGTGAGACCTTGTATCTACTAAAGGTTAAAAAAATAAAAACAAAAACAAACAAACAAACAAAAAACATGGGCATGGTGGTGTGTGCCTGTAGTCTCAACTACTTACAAACTACTTACAGAGCTGAACTGAGAGGATCCCTTGGGCCTAGGAGTTCGACACTGCAGTGAGCCATGATTGGACCATTGCATTCCAGTTGGGATGGCTGAGTGAAGTCCTGCCTCAAAAAATAAAAATAAAAAGACATAAAGATTATTTGTTAGCAATATTTCACCCGCATTAGTGGAAAACATTTGAGAAGTTTGTGTAGTTGTTGCAGAAACATTAAAAATTTAATTAGAATAGTACTTTCAGTAAAAAAAAAAAAAATTCTCAAAAATAAAATTATATTGCAATACACTTGTGTACCTCCATTCACACAGTGGCATACACATACTCCAATACATGAATTTATCTTTTGGAGACAAGTTTACTCTATGTAATTTTTCCCTAATACAAAGTCAACTTATTTTTAAATCAAGTTGTTTTTCTCAAAAGTGATATGTTTTATTTCCAGAAAGTAAGAACATAAATATATAATAGTTTAAAATCAGTATAAACTTGTATACATTTTATTCAACTCTATATTTATTATTCTTTCTCATGTCTTCCTCCAGTTTTCTACTTATGCTTACAGAATGCTAACACTTAATTTTACTCATATTATTTTGAAAAGCAAGTGTCTTCAACTAGATTTCTTATAAGTGGGTCTTATAAGAATTAGCTCTATAACTTGCACATATGACACAATGATATATTATGAAATTTTCATATCTATGGCAGTGTTTAAAATGCATCTAATTCAATTTCTTATTTTCCCTCTCTAGTTTCTGTCAGCTGTGTGCTTCAGTTCCTTACCCTAGGGAGTGAACGTAATATACATGCAGGTTGATTGGTAGATATGGATGAAAATGTCTTATTTGTATGGTGTCTAAAGATTCTTTTTTTAAATTAGATATATAGAAAAACTATCAATGGAAAGTGAAGAAAATAAAGATGATTTGACCAGGAGGAGAAAGTTTACAATAGTCTTTTTGATGTGTGAGATGGTACACAAATCAAGGCTCTCCAGATAAACAAAACCGATATATAAACATACACACACATATGCAGATTTCAAGAGATAAATTTTTTGTAAGGAATTGGCTCATGTGATTAACAAGGCCCAATATGTGCAAGGTAAGTCAGCAAGGTGAAGACCCAGGAAAGTTGATGTTGACGGTATAGTTCCAATCAGAAGGTAGGCTGGCTGAAGATCCCTGAAGAGCCAATGTTTCTGTTTCAGTTCCAGTCTGGAGTTGGGAATAAAGCCTGTGTCCCAGTTTGAAGGTCATGAAGCAGAAAGAAATCTTACTCAGGGAGGCTCATCTTTTTTGTTCCAGGCAAGGCTTCGATGGACTGGAAAAGGCCTGCCCACATTAGGGAAAGCAATCTGCTTTACCCTGCCATCCAATTTAAATGTTAATCCCATACAAAAAGACGCCTTTGCAGAAACATCCAAAATAATGTTGGATCAAGCAGCTATGTACCCTGTGACTCAGTCAAGATGATATGGAAAATTAATCATCACAGATGGCAAATGGTTTACTAAAATGTAGCAAGTTTTCTAGGCACCATAGTCCCATTTAATGGCAGCAGTCACAAATTTAAAGTGAGAAGAATTGTCTTTCATCCAGCCACCCTGAACATTTATATTTCAGACCAAAGGCATAGATTGTGATTCAACCAAATTGGGGTTTTCCTAGATAGTATACTGTCAAGTCTGGCTTTTATTTTTTTTTTTTTTTTCTGTAAAAAGCCACATAGTAAACACTTGACGCATATGGCCCATATTGTGTATGTGACAGCTACTCACCTCTGTCATTGTAGCATGAAGCAACATAGGAAATAGCTATGCAAATGAGGAGTGTGGTTGTGCTCCAATAAAGCTTTATTTATAAAAGCATGTGATTAGCTGATTGGGGTCTGTAGGCTCTAGTTGCCAAAACTATGATATGATTGATGAGAATAAAGGCTGTTGACTGGGTGCTTCCAAAGTTACATATGCCCTGGAAAATGTTGAAAACATCAACTTGAATCTAATGCATGAATAAATTGTTGTACTTTTGATAATTGGAATGTACTTTAAACTAAAAGCAGTTTATGTTCAGTAATATTAAAGTGAAATATTTCTGACACATAGAAGACCAACAATGTAGACTTTCTCTATTAAGAGAGATATGTTCCTCCCTGATACTGATTGAAAAGTTTTCAATGCTTGTATATGTATTAGACAGAGTTCCCTAGGAAGAGTAGGCTATATATAAATATATGCATCCAAACACACATACAGTATCTATGTGCAGGATTTTGTTTTGTTTTTCCTTTCCTTCTTTCTTTCTTTTTCTTTCTTTCTTTTTTTTTTTTTTTAGACAAGGCTTCACGCTGTCATCCAGTCTGGAGTGTAGTGGTGCCATCACCTCTTACCGAATCTTCGACCACCCCAGGTTCAGGTGATCCTCCCACCTCAGCCTCCTGAGTAGCTGGGACTAGAGACACACACCACCATGCCCAGCTCCCTTTTGTAATTTCTGCAGAGACCGGATTTCATCACGTTGCTCAGTCTGGTCTCAAAAACTCAAGTGCTCCACCTGCCCTGTGCTCCCAAGAGTGCTGGCATTACAGGCATGAGCCACTGTGTCTGCCCTGCAGTTTCTATCTTCAGAAACAAATTATCTACTTTTTCATCTAACTTTAAAACTAAATTTCTAATACATATGAAATTGAATTCTAATATATTCCTTAATTATGTGTTAATACATTAACATTGTATTCAAGTGTTAACAAGAAGGTGAAGTTATTTGTATAGAGAGAGACCATCATAATTACTTTAAATAATATTTGCTAAGGGTGAAACTGCAAGTTCTTCTTGCCAATAATCCCAAATGACTTCCTGTAATATAATAAACATCGACTTTGTTTTTTTTTTTAATTTAAAATTATAGTTTTGCATAGTCTCAATAATAAAAATTCAAATCCTACAGCCTTGATTACTCTTTCTGATTTCTAGACAATCTGACAACTTCAGGAACATTAAGGCAAATGATGTAGGAAGAAAGAGTAAAATAACCAAGACAACTAATTTAAAACAGCAGGAGGTTGGAAAAATATTTGCTGAATCCAACCACATTTAATCTTTTGTAAAGACAAGCTGACAATTTCGAGTTATACAGAAATCAAAGACAAAATAAGATTTACCTTTGGATGCTATGCAATGATATTTACCACATAAATAAGATACATAGATAGTTAGAAGGAGAAGAAAAACAGGAGGGAGGAAAGGAGAAGAGGCGGAAAAGGAAGGGGCAGAGGAGGAGAAGAAGAAAAGAGAACTGGAGTAAAAGGGGAATGGGAGGAGACAAGAAAGGAGAAGAAGGAGGGAGTGAAAAGTGGAAAAGGGAAAGAGCAACGTGAAGGGGCAGAAACTGAAACAGAAGCAGCAAGAGAAGGCGCAGCCTTAGTAATAGGAGAAGGAGAGACAGCAGAGGAGAGTGAGGATAAACAGCAAAATGAAGGGGAGGAGGAAGATAAGAACAAGCAGTCTGAGTAGCAGCATCGATAAATTTGCCGATTTTGCCTATTATCTTACATGTAAATTAAATTGAGGAATAAAAGTCATTAACACCGCATTTTCATAATTATATCAAAAACACTGACAAGGGTTCTCATGATACAAATATTATATCTCTTTTACAAAGTAAAAAATGAGAGCTTTGTGAAAAAGCAACATAATTTTGTAAATATCTTACCAATAAAATGGTTTATTCATCCACTTTTCAAAATTACATTGTATAGATTGTCAAATACAAGAAATCAATTACTTGCAAAGAATAGTATACATATTTGTATGTATATCCATATATAGACATCGCATGGTATGTGAATGTTAGTGTATATATTTACACATATATTTAAAATATAGATCACATATCTATATTAAAAAATATCCATTTAAAAATAAAAAAATACTATTTGGATATGAAATACCTCTATGTCTATTATATATATGATCTCTATTTTTCATACCAGAGTTCTTTAAAATAGTGTTTCCTTTAGTGCAACATTAACTTTTAATAATTTGAGAGATATACAAAAATCTTTTTTGCTCTGATTTTTAAATGATAGATATCTGAGTTGAAGGTAGTAAAAATAATATAAATCATTCTTTTTCTTGATAGAATTATCACAGTTTATAGTTTAGAATCCACGTTTGATTTGAGTTATTTGAGGAGAGCTTAATAAATAAACTCCATACAGTTGCTAGAATGGGTTAAGGAAGCTACAAAGGAAAGTGGGGCCCTGCTGGGCTGGTCACAACAGGATGATCCCCCCAACCTCAGGACTGAAGAGAGAGGAGGCTAGAAACAAGACAGCTACAAAATAACCCAGAAACCTTCAGAGACCAGCACGTATATTTTTCGCAACCCACATTCCGGTACATTGGCTTTACTTTTGTAATTTCCAATATGTGGTGAATACCAAAGTGATTCTTTCTTGTTATCTGGTACATATTTTAAACTTAGCATACACATGCATACCTGTAAACTCCATATGCATATACACATTTACACACATACACACGCAAACCCACACACACAAACACATGTACTCCATATGTATGTACACACACACACACACACACACACACACACACACACACCACTCCTAAAGAATAGCAAGGCTTTTCATAGAAATTAAAGCCTCCATTCTTATTGCAAAAGAATACTATTTTATAATAAATATAAAATATTTACTACTAACCGACTGCTACTTTTACATATAGAATAATATACTCAAGCTTGTATACAACATAGAGAAGAAGTCATTATGTTTTTCTTTTCTATAAAAAGTGGCTGTCCAATGTTTATCATTCTTTGACTTTCTAAAGGACCTTTTCTTTAGCGTATCTCAACATGTTATTACTTGTCTTCTGCTAGCTTTTGAGTTTGTTTGATCTTGATCCTCTAGCTCTTTTAATCGTAACATTAGTGTCGATTTTTTATCTTTCCTTGCTTCTCATGTGGGCATTTAGTGCATAAATTTCCCTCTAGACAGTGCTTTAAAAGTGTTCCAAAGATTCTGGTATGTTGCATCTTCATTCTCATTGGTTTCAAAGAACATCTTTTTTTCTGCCTTCATTTCATTGTTTACCCAGTAGTCAATCAGGAGCAGATTGTTCAGTTTCCATGTAGTTGTGCAGTTTTGAGTGAGTTTCTTCATCCTGAGTCCTAATTAGTTTGCACTATGGTCTGAGAGACTGTTTGTTATGATTTCTGTTCTTTTGCATTTGCTGAGGAATGATTTACTTTCAATCATGTGGTCAATTTTAGAGTAAGTGCAGTGTGGTGCTGAGAAGAATTCATATACTATGGATTTGGGGTGGAGAGTTCTAGACGTCTATTAGGTCCACTTGGTCCAGATCTGAGTTCAAGTCCTGGATATCCTTGTTAATTTCCTGCCTCATTGATCTAATATTGACAGTGGAGTGTTAAAATCTCCCACTATTATTGTGTGGGAGTCTAAGTCTCTTTGTAAGTCATTAAGAACTTGCTTTATGTATCTGGGTGCTCCTGTATTGGGTGCATATTTATTTGGGATAGTTAACCCTTCTTGTTGTATTGATCCCTTTACCATTATGTAATGCTCTTTTTTTTTTTTT
>NW_016107591.1:2419220-2447644 GCF_001604975.1 Cebus imitator | reverse complement strand
TTTTTTTTTTTCCTCTCTGTTTGTTTCGTAAATCTTCCATCCCTTTATTTTGAATCTTTATGTGTCTTTGTATGTGAGTTGGGTCTCCTGAATACAGCACAATGATAGGTCTTGACTCTTTATCCAATTTGCCTAAGGTTAATATTGTTACGTGTTAATTTGATCCTGCCATTTTGATGCTAGTTGGTTGTTTTGTCCAATAGTAGTTGCATTTTCTTCATAGTGTCGATGGTCTTTACAACTTGGTATGCTTTTGCAGTGGCTGGTACCGGTTGTTCCTTACCATATTTAGTGCTTCCTTCAGAAGCTCTTGTAAGATCGTCCTGGTGGTGATGAAATTTCTCAGCATTTGCTTGTCTGTAAAGGATTTTATTTCTCCTTCATTTATGAAGCTTAGTTTGGCTGGATATGAAACTGGGTTGAAAGTTCTTTTCTTTAAGGATGTTGAATATTGGCCCCGACTCTCGTCTGGCTTGTAGGGTTTCTGCCGAGAAGTCCATGATGTGCTTCCCTTTGTGGGTAACCTGGCCTTTCTCTCTGGCTGCCTTTAGCATTTTTTTTCTTCATTGCAACCCTGGTGAATCTGACGATTATGTGCCTTGGGGTTGCATGTCTCGAGGAATATCTCTGTGGTGTCCTCTGTATTTCCTGGACTTGAATGTTGGCCTGCCTTGCTAGGTTGGGGAAGTTCTCTTGGATAACACCCTGAAGAGTGTTTTCCAACTTGGTTTCATTCTCCCTGTCACATTCAGGCACACAGATCAAACGTAGATTTGGTCTTTTCACATAATCCCATATTTCTTGGAGGCTTTGTTCATTTCTTTCTGCTTGTTTTTCTCTAATCTTGCCTTCTTGCTTTATTTCATTGAGCTGATCTTCAATCTCTAATATCCTTTCTTCTGCATGATCGATTAAGCTACTGAAACTTGTGTATGCTTCCCAAAATTTTTGTGTTGTGTTTTTCAGCTCCATCGAGCAGTTTATGGTCTTCTCTATACTAGCCAAAATGGATTTCTCTATTATGCAGGAAAATAACTGTTGCGGAAACACAGACCATTTGAATACTGCATCTTAGATAATACACTCCTGAGCCAAAATTTGCATCCAAAGTTGAGGGCTGGGATGAGGTGGCGTGCAGGTTAACCTGCATGTCATGTATTCCCCTCAAAGAATATTTGCTCTTTTTACAGAACCATGCTGTGGCTCCTGGAGCCATCTATCCCCTAGGCTTCTCCTGGAAATGCTGACGTCAAACACTAAACAACATAGTTTTTTTGTTTGTTTTGAGACAGAGTCTTACATTGTTGCCAGGCTGGAGTGCAGTGGCACAATATCGGCTCACTGCAATCTCCATCTCCTGGGTTCAAGTGATTCTCCTTCTTCAGCCTCCTGAGAAGCTGGGATTACAGGCACGCACCATCACACTCAGCTAATTTCTTTATTTTTAGTAGAGACGGGGTTTCTCCATGTTGGTGAGGATGGTCTCAATCTCCTGACCTCATGATCTCCCTGCCTCAGCCTCCCAAAGTGCTGGGATTACAGGTGTGAGCCACTCACCACACCTGGCCAACAACCTAGTTTTGAAGTGAGCAACATCCTCATATTTAGCAGGTTTAACTATGCATTCTGGAATTATGACAGCACTTTATAAATACACCACACAGGAATACATATGTAGAGCACACACACACACACACACACACACACACACACACACACAGGCATCAATGCACTCTTAGACCAACTATGCTCTCCCACACAATGATAATTCATTTTCTAGAAGTGTTATTTCTGATTCCTCTATGATATTTTTATTTTTAATTTTTATTTAATTTTAATTGACAAACAATAATTGTATATATTTATGTGGTACCATGTGATGCTTCAATACATGTATAGTGTAATGATTAAATCAGACTGAATGATCCATCATCTAAAATATTCATGATTTCTTTGTAATGAGAACATTTAAAATATACTTCTTAGCACTTTTGAAATATACATTGTTATTAGTACTAGTCATTGTGTTGTGTAATAAAACACCAGAAATCATTCTTATTACCAAAAAGAAACTTTGTCCCTGTTGACCAAAGTCTCTCATTTTCCTATCCACTGTCTTCCCCCAGCCCTTGGTAACCACCATCCTCCTCAACACTTTCATAAGCTTGACATTTTTCAGTTCTACTTATAAATGAAGTCATATTTGTTTCTCTATGCCTGGCTTATTTCACTTACTATAATGTCCTCTAAGTTCATCCATGTTGTTGCAAATGACAGAGTTTTCTTTATTTACAGAGAGTTAATAGTATTTCATTGTGCATATATACCACAGTTTTCAAATCCGTTCATTCATTCGTGAACACTTAGGCTGCTTCCATTTCATGGCTATTGTGAATAATATGGCAAAGAACATGGAGTGCAGACATCTCTCCAACATACTGATTTCAATTCCTTTGGGTATATACCCAAAAGTGGGATTGCTGAATCATATGATAATTCCAATTTTAGTATTTTGAGGAATCTTCACACTGTGTTTCAAAATGGCTGTGCTAATTTATAATACTGCTAACAGTGTATAAAGTTTCCCCTTTCTTCATATTCTCAGCAATACTTTTATCTTTTCGAAAATGGCCAGTTTAACAGGCGTGAAGTGATATTGCATTGTGATTTTAATGTAAATGTCTCTCATTCTTTGCCCATTTTTAAATAGGTTTATTTTTTAAGCAGTTTGATTTTTTGGTTTATTTTTGGATATTAGTCCCTCATCAGATATATGCTTTGCAAATATTTACTCTTAATTAGTGTAACCCACAAATTCTCTGGATTCTTTTGTTTCCTTTGCTTTGCGGAAGCTTTTCAGTTTGACATAATTTCATTTATCTATTTTTTTTCTTGTTGCCAGTACTTTAGAAGTCACATTAAAGAAATTACTTCCTAGATCAATGTCAAGGAGCTTTTACCTTATGTTTTCTTCTGGTAGATTTATAGTTTCATATGTTTTGTTTAAAGTTTTAATTCATTTGAGTTGATTCTTATTTAAGGGAAAAGTGTCCATTTTCATTCTTCTGTATGTGAATATCCAGTTTTCCCAGCACCATTTATTAAGATACTGTTCTCTACTGAGGACTGTAGATGCGTGTGTGTTTATTTCTGGGCTCTCTGTCCTAATCCATTGGCCACTGTGTCAGGTGCTATGCCAGCGTCATGTTCTTTTGATTACTATAGCATTGTAATACATCTTGAAATTGTGATGTCTCCAGATTTATTCTTTTTTCTCAATATTGATTTAGCTATTCAAGATTTTTGATTTTTTTTTGATATGCGTACAGTGACATACAAATTTTAAGATTTTTTTCTATTTCTGTGAGGAATGACATTCCAATTTTGACAGAGATTGCACTGAATCTCTACATCACTTTATCATGTTTTAGTAGTAATGCTTCCATGTACTAAAACTATTGGTTATAAACAATGATTATCTACTGCTAATTACTAAAAATATGTATTATTTTATTTTTAATAATGTAAAATTTACACAAATGCCATGAATGAAATATGTTCTTTCTACTGTTTATGTTTTAAAACTAGGTTTTTCACTCTTGCTCTAGTTCTTCCTCTCGATCATATTGCGCCTGCTTCGCTAATTAATTAAGCTAATCCTTAGTTTGATAGATTTGTAACCACTGAATGGGTAGATAGTCAGTTTCAGAGGACGTTTCATTTGGCTAGAAGTTTAAGAAGATAAGAAGCTTTAACACTGTCTTCCAAGTTTAAGCAATTTCATCTTCCTCCTCTAATACAAAGTCCACTTCTGTGTACCATTTTACTTATTAGATGGGACCAGTAGCCTTTTTTACTCTCTGGGGAAACTGCTTTTTAGTAAGTTCTTTAGTTAATTAAATTAAATAAGCATAGAAATGCAGGCTTCCAAACCATATCTCTTAAGGTCATTCAATTAGTTCAATACTTCCTTTTAATTTGTTCTATTACAATTTTTCTGTGAAGGCATTTAGAGCCTTCCCAATACTGTACTACTAATTATGAGTTAATATTACATTGAAGAATTTGCCAGAAATTCTGAAGTTACACAAAACAGCCAATTCACTCTTCTCAGTTCCTGGCTATCATGCAGTGTTTTGGTTATCATGCCAGATTTTAACATAGATCAATCAGAATATCAGAAGAAGGTATTTTTTCACTTGTGGCTGGGCCAAATTTTAAGGAATGAATGATAGAGAAGTCTTGGTATTTGTAAACTAGAAACTTTATTAATAAAGGTAAAAAATCAAATGTTGACATACAGAATGAAATTAGTGCTTTCTCTCTCTCCCTCTCTCTCTCTCTGTCTCTCTCTCTTTTGGATATCTAGATAAAATACCTGATACAATCTCTCCTGCTGTATATCAACTGTTCTTCAATTTGTTCTATGTTGATTTAGAGAACAGGGGAACATTTGGTAAATACATAGTTTATATTAATAGCTAGAACTAATTTGTCATTACTACTTTCAGTTCCTAGTCCATTAAAGGTAATACTAAGATCATGGATTAATAAAAAGATAAAATATTAGGACACAAATTTGAGTGTTTAATAAATGTTAATATAGCTGTTATTTGAATATGAGTTATTCAAATGTTTTAAAGACTTTTATATGTAAATATGTTTTTAAATGTCACAATTTTACTAGTTGTACCAATGATTACAAATGATTACCAAAATCTTTATATTGTTTATTTTAATATAAAAGTCAAAGTAAGTCTATGTAAAAGTATCAGAGCAAATTGCATACAATTTTTACTTAGTTTTAATTCAGTAATGATAATTTATGTTCATATTATCACAAGAAGAAATAATATAAATATTTTATAAATTTATAAACTTAATTTAAAAATACAAATTCTTAAATTTAATTACCTCTGTAAGGACTAAATTAAGTGTGTTCTACATTAAGGGAAAAAAAATTTAAAGCAATTATTTGTCATTTAACGTAATTATAGTGAATTTGGTAATATTAGATATTCAGAATACAATAAAAGTTAAAACAAGTTTTAATTTAAAACTGAAAAAGACACTAAGATTTAGTTCTGCAAATTATGTCATTATAAATCTAATTTAGTTATTTTAAAACTTCCAGTCCTTTCAATTAAAAAATATCCGCCAATAATCCAGAGGTTTTATTTTAATTGTACCAAGCAACTAAATATTTTGAAACATCTGTTTGGCTTTCTGATATACAACATTCAATTTTGACATTTAAATTTAACTATACAATTTTCTAGTGAGGAATATGAGGGATAAATATGCATATTCATAAGCTTATAAGCTCATAGTTTCATGTACAAAGTCTCCCTAAATCCTAACCTTCAAATAAATTAATAAATGTATGCAGTAGGCCTTTTAAAGCCATATTTAATAACATATTTTTCTCATTCTAATATCTATGTGTGTATATGTAGGTATGTGTGTGTATACATATATATATATATACACACACACACACACACGCACACACATATTCTTATATACCTGTATATATAGAGAGAGATATATATACATACCTACATACATACACATAGATGTATGTATATATGTAGGTATGTACTTATGTTTATATACATTCCTACATGTGCACAAAAATTACATATAAATATATACCTACATATATACACATATACACACACATATATACCTATATACAAGATTGGGGGGATAATGGCTATTCTACAGGGCAAAGAAAACTAAAAGAATGGTGTCCCATAGTTAGCAACACTGAAATCTGTGTGGTGTGTTTAAAAAATCCTGTTATTCTCAGATTGTTTTCAACATATTTAAAACCTGTTAATAAAGTTTAAATGTTAAAAGCTTAGTATCTGACAAAAATTTGTATTGTTTTCTAGCAGAGAGGTACACATTCAAGTCCCTAAAGAATGGACATTGCTTTAACTATGAGCAAATCTGAATGCAAGTTGTTAAACTGCAAAAAATTCAGTCATACTGAGCACTTCCTTTGTATGTTTCTTTTGGAATAAACTGTTGTAATTATAAAATGGTAACATTTCTTTATCTGTAAAACTTAGATTTTTTTTTCTAAATGAGTTAAAATATTCTTATATTTCACTTACATCATAACCTGTTTTGATAATAGCACCATTATCTTAGTAGTATAGAGAATTACCAATAATCACCTAAAATATACAGCATTTATTTTGGAAATAAAAAAGACCCTAATAGTTTTACAAATAGTTGAATTTTTAACTATATAACTATGTTATGCTTACATGATATTGCCAAATGTGTATTTTCAACTAATTATAATTTCTTGAAATATATATATATATATCCTTATATGGAAAAAAATTCTGACTAATGTTTTAAATTAAAATATTATCTGAATAAATGCACAACTTAATTTTTTATAAATGGATTATTAATTTACAGTGTTATTCAAGATGAAATTAAGATACAACAGAACTCTTTAGAAGTTTTCTGATATTTTTGTGTTCTTTAAATAAACATAATTTCATTTTGCTTTAATGTGAAATCATCCATTAGAAAATCAGTTGCTAATACAACTACATACATACATACTGTATGCTCACATATGTAAACTATATCTGGGAATCAAGAAATCTGTCAAGTAAACTCAAAGTATAGAATGCAATAGTTAAAATGTACAATAACTAAGTCCCATTACTTTCTTCATCAAACACCTCAGAGTAAACAAAACTTTTTTATTTAATTGCAATTTAAGATTTAAGAATTTTTACCTACTTTCTAAGTATTGCCTTTTATTAACAAGAACATTTTGAAAAGAGAAGTTATGTATACACCAAACGATATAATAGTAATATTTAACAGCTGGAAGTTAGACAGAAGAAATTAAAGGTTAAGAACAATTTTTAAAACAGCAAAACCTATATGTTCAAAATCAGAGAATTCCATTTTAATGACAAGGTATTAAAAATGGACTTCATGCGAAAACTACAGAGTATCTAGTTAAGAGTTTATCAGCATTTTTATGATAACTCATAGTTATCAATATTGTTCTCAGTTTTTCCAATTTCAATATTTTTGTATGTTTTTAGCATTTCTCACTTACTAATAAAGATTAAAGGTTATGCTATGTTTTAACATATGTATGATTAGTAGCAACTGTACTCACTAATTTATTGAAAAATTTTGTGTCCAAATTAGACAGATAAGAAGAAATACCAAATGTAGTTCCAAATCTTAAAAAAATAAATAACAAACGTGATCATAGGCTTAAATATAACATAAAAACCAATAAAACTACTAGAAGATAACGTAGGAGAGAACCTAAATTACTGTAAGATAACTTTTTAGATATAACACCAAAGGTACAATATATAAAATAAATAATTGACAAGCCAGACTTCATTAAAATTAAACTCTTCTACTCTGCAAAAAAACAATGTGAAGAGAATGGAAGGACAAGCCACAGACTGGGAGAAAATGTTTGCAAAAGATATGTTGAATAAAGAACTATTATCTAAAATATACAAGGAACCCTTAAAACTTAATAATAAGAAAAGAAACACCCATTTAAAAATTGGGCCAGGCCAGGCACAAGCCTGTAATCCCAAAACATTGAGAGGCCGAGGCCGGCGGATTGCCTGAGTTCCAGAGTTCAAGACGACCCTGGGGAACAAGGGGAAACCCTGTCTCTACTAAAATGCAAAAAATTAGCCAGGCGTGGGGATGACCATCTGTAATCCCAGCTACTCTGGAGGCTGAAGCGGGAGAATCATTTGAATCCAGAAGGTGGAGGTTGCAGTGAGCTGAGATCACATCGCTGTACTCCAGCCTAGATGACAGAGGGAGACTCTGTCTCCAAAAAATAAATTAAATAAATACAAACTGGGCCAAAGTCCTTAAGAGATACACCACTAAAGAAAGTATACAGATGGCAAACAAACACAAAAATTGTTCCACATCATATATTCTCAGAAAAAGGAAAATTAAGAGAAGAGTGAGAAACTACTACAGACCTATTAGAATGGGTAGTAACCAGAACACTGACAACACCAAATGCTGAAGAAGTGTACAGTGCCTGGAACTCTCACTCACGGCTGGCTGGTGGGCATGCGTAATGGTACAGCCATTTTGGAAGACAACTGGCAGTTTCTTATAAAACACAGCATGCTCTTCACCAATTGTGCTCCAGTGTATTTACCCAAAGAAGTCAAATACTCATGTCACAGAAAAACCTGTGTATAGATACTTGTTGCAGCTTTATTTATAATTGCCAAAACTTGGAAGCAACCAAAATGGTCTTTAGTAGATGAATGGGTAGGTAAACTGTGGTACATCCAAACAACGGAATATTATTTGGGGCATAAAGATAAAGCTATTTAGTCAGGAAAAGACATGGAATAACCTTAAATGCATACTTCTAAGAGAAAAAAGGCAAACTGACAAGGTTGTATATTGCATAATTCCAACTATGCAATACTTTGGAAAAGACAAAAGTACAAGACTGTAAAAAGATCCTTGTTTACTATGATTTGAGAGGGCATTAGGAAGAATGGACAGGCAGAGAATGGTGGACTTTTAGGGATGTGAAAATACTTTGTATGCTATTATACATGAATACATCTTGTTATACATTTTTTCAAACTTATAGATTGTGTAATACCTAGAGTGAACTTTAAAATAAGCTATGTGTTTTGATTGGTCATGATTTGACAATGTACATCCATCATTGTACAATGTAACACCTGTATCTCTCTAGTGGGGGATGTTGACAATGGTGGGACCTTCTGATCCTGTGAGTTAATAAACTACACACACACACACACACACACACACACACACACACACATCTACTCCATTAGTTCTGTCCCTCTAAAGAAACCTAATGCACCAGTCTCTTTTAAAAACTCCATAGGGCCATAGTTTAACTTGTAAATCTCTGTTAAATAATTAACAGAGATTTAAATGTAAATAATCTGTTCACAGAAACAGATAACAGAGATGTAAATAATCTGTTCACAGAAACAGATAACCTCTAAGGTTTATTCTCTTGTAAAGCATTAAGACATATCCACCTTTGTATTTAACCCCACAACATTAGCCTAACACATGTTGTAAAATGTCTCTCATATATCAATAAAAATTGATATATTTATACAATTTCTTAAAAAGTTCTTTTATTGATCATAACACCTTATTTTCCCATCATTAATTGAGTTAAATAAAATATTTGAGGCATGCTTATTTTATATTTGTATAATAATTATATTAACCTTTTGAAATTTAGAAGCTGATAAAAGAGTAGTCTTTATAATAGAATGATTAATATTATTTTGTGTATGTACCCAGTAATAAGATTGCTGGGTCAAATGATATCTCTGTCTTTAGGACTTTGAGGAATTGACACACTCTCCCACAATGGTTGAACTAATTTCAATCCCTACCAACAGTTTATAAGCATTCCTTTTTCTCCACAAGTTCACCAGCATCTGCTATTTTTTGACATTTTAAAAATAGCCATTATTATTGTGTGAAATGATATCTCATTGTGGTTTTGATTTGTATTTCTCTAATGATCGGTGATGTTGAACTTTCCTTCATATGCTTGTTGGCTACACATATGTCTTCTTTGAAAAGTGTCTGCTCATGTCCTTTGCCCACTTTTTAGTGAGGTCGTTTAAAGCAATTCTATTTTTTTGACTAGGGATTGAAATAATAAATACTAAAAAAGAGTTATTAGCCTTGCAGGAGAAGCCTACCTTCAATGAGGAATTCCTCGTCAACATAATGATAGCTTTGAATAAGAAACACACCACTGAGGCTGAGGGTGGTGGCTCATGCCTGTAATCCCAACACTTTGAGAGGCTGAGCTGGGCAGATCTCCTGAGGTCAGGAGTTTGAGACCAGCCTAGCCAACATGATGAAACCCCGTCTCTACTAAAAATACAAAAATTAGCCAGGAATGGTGGCATGCACCTGTAATCCTAGCTATTTGGGAGGCTGAGGCAGGAGAATTGCTTGAACCCTGGAGGTGGAGGTTGCAGTGAGCCATATTTGAATATATACATATGTGTGTATATATATATATATACACATATATATTAATTAATGGTTTTGTTTAAAAAAATCAAGTTGGTATTACTGGGCAGTATAAACTAGTTTGACTATTTTATTCACTTTTCTTTGTAAAATTACCATATTCTATAATAAAAATACTTTTGTCTCAAATTCAAGTTACATACTCACTTAAAAATATGCAGTTTGGAACCAATTCACATGATTATTTATTTTAGAAAATAGTAGACATTCAGTACTATTTTATCCAAGTTAAGAATATCAAGATGATATTTTGAGTTTCCTCGGATTATAGTTATTAAAATCTTAAGTAGTTTTATACTTACATTCTTTGAATAATTTGATCTTAGAAAATTAAAATCACAAAGAAGTTTAAAATATATAATATATATTTAAATAATATATATAATATTTGATTCATGTATAATATCTATATAAATTTATTTGACTTACCCAAGATAAAGATTCTGCATACTTAGAAGTACAAGTTTTATTTAGAAATACAGATTCTAGAATAGTCACCTTCAAAGGATATTAATCACAGCACTGATAAATATGTAACAAATGTATTTCTAATTCTAGGTGTTATTTAGCATGTGAATATTTGCTCTCTCTGCCTTGGGTTCCCTGAACCTAAACAGCCCCAGGTGCAGTGAACACGTTCAGTGACTTTTGTAGAAATAACAGAGTTTGGATTAATATCTAGTTGTCTCATAGAGATAATTAAGCACTTTTTACATTTTCTTTTGGCACACCTGGTTAATGCTCATAAAAGCAGTGCCATCAGTAAATATACTTATGAAAATAAGCCCACTTATTTCATAGGAAGATAAAATTATATAAGGTGAAATAATGTTTCTTGTGTACTAGTCTACTGTTAACTACACAATTTCAATAAACTTTCGTTTTTTAAATATTTGTAAATATACTTTAAAAATCTTTACAAATGCATTTTACAACCTAAAATGTACTTACTTTCTTTGTTAAATTGAAGAGTAAAGTCTTTTCTCCAAAACAAGAATACAAGTGTCACTGATTAACATAAAATAATGAAGAATGATAAGACAAATTTATTTTATATAGTAAATTGAGAAAAGACATCTAAATACTAGCATTAATTCAAAGATACTTAATGACATTTAAATATATCATTATATAAATGGTTCTGAAACTCCTCAGATATTAAAATTTATTTTTTTGAGAAATGTAATGGTGACATAGTTCAATAATTATATGTAGAAATAGGTGTAGAATATAATGGGGTACAAATTAAAGTTGGAATCATTTTATATTGAAGTTAGAAATGTTTTTTTAGTAAACATTAGTGTTTAATTATTTTGTGTCTTAAGATATTAATGTATCCATTCAAACATATAAATTATTTTTATTTTCACATATTATCATATAAAGTTTGCTTTTGTTCTTTTTGCGGAAAACACATGTTAAACTATGGATTAATAGGTGCAGGCTGACCCAGAAATATTTCCAGAAAAAGTACACAATAGAAAGTGTACTCATTCAGTGTTTACGCAAACCAATCAATAAGGCAAGAAAATATTCTATCACTGTTTATTAAAACATTGGGTCAGAAATACAGAGAATTTAAGAAGAACAACTAGAGATGAATTATCAGTGATGATGAACTGAAAGTTTTGATAAAATGTATTTTTCTGCAGAGAAAAATTGACAGAAAGCAATATCAAGAATATTGGACAAACAAAATGATAAAAAAAATCATCACAGAGATGCAGACATTTGGAAATGAATTATTACAAGAGACAATATATTTTAGGGAAATCATCAGACATTTGTCCACAGCAGTTAAAATCATAGATTCTACTCATATGGCCTAGTTTGAATTGACTTAACAATTTCTCAGTGTAACCTTCCACAATTTACTAAATCTGTTGGTCCTATCTATAAAATAAGGCACATCGTGATACCTTATAGGGCCGATGTGCAGATAAGATACAGCCTTGCTCAGAATAATGACTGGTAAAGAATACTTTCTAAATAAACATTAGCTATTATTTTTAGTGTTATCAAGAGTGTAGATGATGTATCTATAAAACAGGAGCAAAAAATCAAAAGAGTCAAATAACTGAGCTATTTTTTAGAAGATCAAGTGTAAAGGGAGATGAGTGAGATTAAAAAATTACTTAAAATAAACTGTAAATGCAAAAGCAAGATTTAAATAGCTTTTAGCATACTGAAGAGTAAAATTGACACTAGGGATAATTGTATTTGTGATGTGTGTGTGTTGCCTTTCTTCTGTTGTTCCAAACAGCTTTAACACCCATCATACCAAAGAGTGAAGAATGCTTTGAGAGTACTGGATGTGTCTATTGTCATTAATGTGACTGTTTTTGTTTCCATTTTTTCCCCCTCTACTCATTTGAAAGATGCATCCATAGTAGAGTTACTGAAACTCTTGGTATCTCAGTTTCCAATACCAGGAAAATGGGTTGGAAGTTACTGTGCCTATGTGAAAGTAAAGTTATAAAATTTAAATTATTTTAATACAAATAAAGCACATGGAGAAAATAATATGTCATTATTATTCTTTTTTCTATGGTCAAATTTGTTTTTAAATATATAAATTGATGCTTTTAACTAGTACTTGGAAAAATGATTGCCTTATATATATAGCAATATGATAGATTTAGCATAATGAAAAGATATGTATATGTTTGTATGAAACAGATGAAACAAACTGGCTTTTAATTTCAAATTATTACACACAACGTGTTACATGGAATGTTGACTTACTAAATAACAATTATTTCCACACAAGTAGCATGTCAATATTGAAATCTATACCTATCTGTATTTTCATATCTAGGAATTATATTGTGTGTGTGTGTTTGTATGTATGCATAGATCTATATATCTTAGTATAACAGGCAGCAACAGTGAGAGATGTAATGGACCTATATTATTTTAGTTTGTAAATTTACAAAAGAGTTTATTTGAATAGGCAGTAATATTGGTACGTAGTTTATGCTGACCAATAGCAGTGGATATAATAATTACGGATACTGAATTCTTTTCTGTTGCCAAGTTTATCTTGGTGATAATTTTTATGCTTAGAAAACTAAACTGCCTTTAATGGGGCACTGAGGCCTTCTTTAACCCACTGCAAAAGAAATATGTTAATTAGTACCCTAGAATCTTGGTGATTAACTCCTAACTACACTCGGTAAAAGTCAATTCATTTGGAATTCTACCTTTCTCAATTACGTTAGTCTTCTCAAACCCATACATAATAAATAATGATAATTCTTGTTCATAATGATAACTCCAAGGAACTCTAAGATTCCAGTATATTCTCTGACTCTTTGAAGAAATAATATGTTTAACAGAGTTTAGCACTGAACTAATTTTATTATGCTCCAAGACTGTTCAAATGGCTAATCCTCATATTCTCTAGGAAACATAGTAATTAACCAAAATTTCTCATACCCCTTATAGCATTATAGGTAATTGAATTTACTGTATGGAGAATTAATCTGAACTTTGTGGAAAGTAAGACTTAATGTTCTTTTAATTTTAAAACATGCTTTGGGCAGGTTCACTTAACTTCTGTTCTGATTTTTTTAAATGTATAAAGTTATAATACTGATATGCAAGTTGCTGCATTAAGGTGTCTGACACATAACAGGAATCTATAAATGAGTTTCATTATTAGAGTTGTCATTACACCTGCCACTCTACAATACTAGTTCATTTTGTAACATTCACAAGTAGAGAAAAGGAAAGGAGCATGGTATAGTGGAATAAGCCTCAGATTATTTTTTCAGTTAGTCGGTATTCAAACCCTGCTTTCGCATTTATTAATTGTGCTCCTGGGCCTCAGGTTTTCTTTTTCTTCATAACTAAAATAAGGTTAGAGAAATGCTAAGACATATAAAAATGACATATTTATATATCTTACATGTTGGTAATTTATATCAACATAATTATTGACATAGCTTACAATACTTACTATAAACTAGTTTTAAATAACTGAACAATTTTCAAATGTGTGTAATGGAAGTACATTATGAAGTTAAGTTCTATATGCTATGTGAGTATTCATAGCCTAAAAAGTGAACTCAGAAGTTTGTTGAACTAAAATGATGAAGTATGCATGTAAAGAAAGGATCCCCACTTCTTTTGTACAGACAATTCCATATCTATAATGAAAATCAGAAAGCATTATTTTTTTTGTGGAGGAAAAATAAGGTTTATTATCTGTTGAAATGCCATTTCTCCTCATTATATCTTAAACAATGTAATCACTTTACGAAAAGTTGCTTATATGCTCAACAATTAATATACTCAGTTTTGATGAAGATAGTCGTAAACTGGTTTGCAGTTAGAATCGTTGGATTTTAAGGAAACAAAATGATTTTATTTTGTGAAGAGTGTCAAGAAAGCACAAAATGATAGTTTGTTTAGTTGAATATTCAATATGCAAAATGTTTCTGTTTTGAATATTGTTGACTTGTGGAAAAATAATAAATTTTCCAGATGCAGCTGTTACCACAATTGAAGAATTCTCAATGAAAGATAGTGAAGATTAAGTCAAATCATATGTTAAAAATAGTCAAATTGTTTTCTTATTCTTCAAATATACCTTTTTCACCTTTAAAAGGCCTATAATTGTGTGCAGAATGCTTATGGCTTTTTACAATTACTCTATTACAATTTAGTGAAGAGAAAGTAGAATAAAAATGGAATGAGATATGTATTTGTCTTCTAATAACAGATAAAGGTATCAGCAAAATTCAATCATTAATCATGCTACATATTTGCTGGAAAAATAGCTTTTGTCCTTTAACTGCACTTCATGGTCAGTAAGTGACATGTTGCCCCATTCTGTGAACAATTGTTTATCCCCCTGAAAGCTAACAAGTCAGAGACCAAATTTCTACATGGAAAATAGGAGAATAAAGAAATGTTGACCTATACATTCAAAACAAGTCTTTCAGTATAAAAGGCACAAAGTTCACAAAATATGGAAGAATGTTAAGTGGATTTGTCATTACATCAAATCTAGGACACGAAAGCAATTAGCCAACAGAACAGTAAAAGATTTTCCTTTCAATAATTGCGAATTGTTGCAAATCCGGTAACTATGTAATCAGTTTAATAGTATAAGTTGAAATACTTGGGTTTAGTATTGCTCATTAAAGACAAAAATCAAGTATTTGAAGGCATAGCATACTATTTTTAGATCAACTATTATTGTTATGTTGTGTGATAGGTTAAAGAATTGGGAGGAAATCATGATAGTTCCAGAAAGACATGCTACTGAATTAAAGATAGCAATGAAAAAGAATCGAGATTGACACACAGTGAGTGGTCAATACCCACTAAGCAGTGTAACATGGAAAGGCAGTAGGCAACTCCTGTCTTAATCAATTCAGGCTATTGTAACAAATTATCATAGACTAGGGGATGAGGGCATATTATAACAAACGTTACCTTCTCACAGCTCTGGAGACTGGAAAGTCCAAGATGACAGTAGCAGCAGATCCAGTGTCTGTGAAGGGCCTGCTTCCTGGCTTGCAGAAGGTTATCTTCATTTTCTATCATCACCTGGTGGAGAGCTGAGATAGAAATAAAGCAAGCTCTTGTGTCTGTTGCTATGAGGCAACTAATCTCATTTATGAGAGATGTATCTAATTACTTCCTGAAGGTTCTACCTCCCAATACCATCACTATGAGAATTAGTATTTCAACATATAAATTTTGGAGGGATATAAACATTCAGTTCACAACATTGTCCTAATAAAGAATATAAGTTTTTCATTGATTTTACTTTGTGGGTGTTTTTTGTTTCTACTTCTTCAATTCCTTTTCTGATGTAAAAAAAATCAGAAGGAAATGAAATAGAAATTTAGATATTAGCACTGACTGAACATCTGGATGACTTAGGGAAAGTTGTTTGTGTTTATTCTGCTTTGTGTTTATTAATGAATTGTTTTACTACCAGAAAAAAAAAAATAACTCCAAAGCATTGGCTCCCCATAGTGGACAAATATTTAAAATAATCTAGGAAATAGCAAAAAGCAATATATGTGGAAGAATATATTGATGAAGATTAGTTGGTAGAATTTGGCTGAGAATCCATCCGGACCAGGGTTATTTATTTATTTTAAATTGGTAGGTTTTTCTAATCCTGCTAAAACTATTACAAAAAATCTAATAGGAGAAGCTTCTCTCTAATTGATTCTATGAAGCCATCATCACCCTGACACTAAAATGTGGCATAAACACAATAAAAACAAAACACACACTCACCTATCAGGCCAATATCTCTGATCAACATACACACAAAAATCTTCAAAAAAAATATTAGCAAACGGAATCCAGCAGCACATTAAAAATTTAATTCACCACCATCAAGTAGGCTTTATACCTAGGTTATACGGTTGGTTCGGCATATGCAAATCAATAAACGTGAGTCCCCACATAAAGATAATCAAAAAATAAGAAATGTGATAATCTCAGTAGACACAGAAAAGTCTTTTGTTAAAATCCAATATATTTTTGTGATTAAAAACACTCAACAGACAAGCCATTGAAGGAATGTGCCTCAAAATAGCAAGAACCATCTATGACAAACACACAGCCAACTTTATACTGAACAGGCAAAAGCTGGCACCATTCCCCTTGAGAATGGGAACAAGACACTCTCACCACACCTATTCAACATAGTACCGGAAGTCCTAGCCAGAGCAATCAGGCAAGAGGAAGAAATAAAATGCATCCTAATGAGAAAATAATTTGAATTTCAATAGGAAAAGATAGCAAATTTTTGCTCATCACTGAAGACATGATACTATATCTGGAAAATCCTAAAGACTCTGCCAAAGGCTACTAGAACTGATAAATAATTTTGATAGGATGGTAGGTTTACAAAACCAATATACAATATTAGTAACATTTCTATACACTAACAACATCTAGGCTCAGAATCAAATTAAGAACACAATCTCATTTACAATAGCCAGAAAGAAAATGAAATACCTAGTAATACAACTAACCAAGGACACAAAAGATATCCCCAAGGAGAACTACAAAACACTTCTGAAAGAAATCAGAGATGATCCAATAAATGGAAAAATGTGCGATGCTCATGGATTGGAAGAATCAGTATCATAAAAATGGCCATAATGCCCACAACAATTTAGATTCACCACCATTTCTATCAAACTACCAACATCATTCTTCACAGAATTAGAAAAAAAAAAACTATTTTATAATTCATATAAAAACAAGAAAGAGCCTGAATAGGCAAAGCAATCCTAAGCAAAATGAAATAAGCTAGAGGCAGCACATTACACAACTTTAAACTATACTATAAGGCTACAGTAATCAAAACAGGATGGTATTGATACAAAACAGACTAATAGATACAGACTGTACAAAAACAGACTAATAGATAATTGAAACTATATAGAGAACCAGAAATAAAGCCACACACCTACAACCATGTGATCTTTAACAAAGTTGACAAAGACAAACATGGAAAAAAGACTCTCTATTCAATAAATAGTGCTGGAACAGCTGGCTAACCATATGCAGAAGAATGAAATTGGACCCTCACCTTTTTGAACATACAAAAATTAACTCAAGTTGGATTAAACATTTAGATGGAAGATCTCAAACTATAAAATTCCTAGAAGAACACTTAGTAAGTACCCTACTGAACACTGGCCTTCACAAAGAATAAATATCTAAAGCCTCAAAGGCAATTGGAACAAAAATACAGACGGGTAAATTGGACCTAACTTAACTAAAGAACATTTGCACAGAAAAGGGAACTAACGACAAAGTAAACAATCTACAAAATGCAAAAATTATTTGCAGACTATGCATCTGACAAAGGTCTAATCTTCAGAATCTATGAGAAACTTAAACAAAACAGTAAGCAAAAAACAAATTACCTCATTTAAAATGAGCCAAGAACATTGTGATGGTCAATACCGTCAACTTGATTGAACTGAAGGATACAAAGTATTGACCCCGGGTGTGTCTGTGAGGGTGCTGCCAAAAGAGGTTAACATTTAAGTCAGTGGACTGGGAAAGGCAGATCCACCTTTAATCTGGAAGGCACAACCTAATCAGCTGCCAGCCAATATAAAGGAGGCAGAAAAACATGAAAAAGAAAGACTGGCCTAGCCTCCCAGCCTACATCTTTCTCCCATCCTGGATGTTTCCTGCCCTCAAACATCTGATTCGAAGTTTTTCAGTTTTGGGACTCAGACTGGCTCTACTTGCTCTTTAGGTAGCAGACAGCCAATTGTGGGACCTTGTGATGGTGTAAATTAATACTTTAAAAGCTCCCCTTTATATATATATATATATATATATATATATATAATATAATATATATATGTGTGTGTGTGTGTGTGTGTGTGTGTGTGTATATATATACGTACTTTAAATATATATATTTATATATATATATATAAAACCTCCATATATACTTTATAATACTTAATCAACCCTCCTTTATATATATATATATATATATATGATTCATGGGCTATATGTACCCAGTAATATACATATATGGATATATATATCTCATTGGTTCTGTCCCTCTAGATAACCCTGACTTTTAAAAACAGGTACTGACACTTCCCAGTGAAGCTAGAAACCATCATCCTCAGCAAACAGAACAGAAAACACAGACACAGCATGTTCTCACTCATAAGTGGGTATCAAACAATGAGAACACATGGGCACAGAGAGGGGAAAAACACAGATCAGGGCTTATTGGGGGTGGGGGGTGGGAGAGAATTTAGAGGACATGCCAATTGATGCAGCAGCCCATGGCACACGTATACCTCCATAACAAACCTGCACATTCTGCACGTTTCCTTTTTTGTTTTTAAGAAGAAATATAGAAAACAAAAAGAAAAACAAAAAAAAACTTCCTTTAAATCAATTTTTAAAGAAAAGACATATAAGCAGCCAACAAAGATGAAACAATGCTCATCATAACTAATCATTAGAGAAATGCAAATCAAAACCACAATGAGATACCATCTCATACCAGTAAAGATGGCAATTATTAATAAGTCAAAAAACAATGAATGCTGAAGAGACTGCAGAGAACAGGGAATCCTTATACACTGTTGGTGGGAATGTAAGTTAGTACAGCCACTGTGGAAAGAGGTCTGGTGATTTCTCAAAGAATTTAAAACAGAACTACCATTTGGCCCAGCAATCTTATTACTGGATATATATTCAAAAGAAAACAAATCATTCTGCCAAAAGACACATGCAGTCATATGTTTTTCACAGCTCTATTCACAAAGGTGTCCAACAGAGGTGGGCTAGACAAAGAAAATGTTGCACATATACACCATGGAATACTATGCAGCCATAAAAAAGGACAAAAATCATGTTATTTGCAGCAGCATAGTTACACGTGGAGGCCATTATTGTAAGCAAAATAACACAAGAACAGAAAACCAAATACCACATATTCTCACTTACAAGTGGGAGTTAAACATTGTGTACACACAGACATAAAGATAGGACAATAGATACCAGCTACTACTAGAGAAGAGGGGAGGGGTGGAGGGGAATACTATTTACTGGATAATATGCTCACTACCTGGGTGACAGTTCAATCATCCTCCAAACCTAAGCTTTATACAATATACCAATGTAACAATCCTGCATATGTATCCTGATTCTAAAATAAAAATAAAAATTTCTTTTTAAAAAAAGATTAATAGGCTACTAATAATCTGAGGAAAAAACTTTGGGGAAATTGCTACTGTACCCCATGTTCAATTAAGGCAGATTTTCTAGGGAAGCCAAGGTTACTAACAAAATAAATTCTAGAATAGTAAACTACAGATGTTCCCTTATGATATCAATGTTAGAAAATCTACAAGAAAGAGGGTTACAGTCAGGATAGTTATTTATCAATGCAGAAATAAGATCAGAAGACTGGAAATTAAGAATTGCAAGGAAATTAACTTAGCATAGTCGTTCTTATGGTGTATAACATATATACCAAAGAAAGTGGGTTGTGTGTTTTAATAGAACCCAAATTAAATTTAACAGTAGGATGCCAATAATATATAAATTTTAGTCACAATGAAAATATAAAATTTTAATTTACAAGCGATAGCTAAGGGAGAGCTAAAGAAATTAAGAAAAATCCTGAGTGAAGAAATTTTATTATTTAATGTTTCTCATATTTCTAAAATATTCTAAATTACTGGAGATCATTAAATATTATTCTCCTTGGGAGAAGACAGGGCCTTGTTTTTGTAAACTGGTGTACATTTATCAGTGTATTTGGAAAAGAACTATGTTCCCCTTAATAACTGTCAGGGAATGACTTCAAATTGAGTTTTAATTCTCTCAAATGGATTTTTGACACTGAAAGAATCATGGCAACGTAGAAACCACTAAGCTTCTGCTTTTTAAATTTTTAATCACCTACATTAATTTCTAGTCTAATCTCTTCCACAGTAAATATTTATATTATCCTATGGTCTATGCTCTAGTAAGAAAACTTGCTTCTAGATTGCAATATAAATATGTTGATTCATTCTACTTTTGTAGCTGATGCTAAATAGCCCTATCAATTCTGCAGAACATTTAAAACTTTGAAGAATTGGGTTCACAAGAACATACACAGACTTAGTAGAATAAAACATTCATTTCATCAAATATGATGATTCTCTACCACTAAGGTTGGATGTCTTCACAAGATACATCTGCTGAAGAAGAAACTAAAGCTGCACTTGGGCAGCTTTTAAGAATGCTCTGGTGCTCAGAGGACCCGAAACAAATGGAGGTGTGGGGATACCTACTTCACATAGTATAGGGATACACGCGATATTAATAGTTCTTTCTTGGAGTCAAGATTTTCTTCTGAATTTCTCCGGGGTCAGTATAGAGTGACCGATCTGGGGAGTCTTTGCATTTCTACATATTTAAAAAACAGCAATGTTGAAACACAAATGATTTGCTGGTGCTTCATCATTTTCATCATTGACGGAAACCAGTTTCCCTTTTTTTTTTTTTTTTTTTTTTGAGTTGGGGTTTAGGCCTTGTTGCACAGGCTGGAGTGCAATGGCATGATCTGGACTCACCACAATCTCCACCTCCCAGGTTCAAGCCATTCTCCTGTCTCCTGAGTAGCTGTGATTACAGGCATGCACCACCACACCTGGCTAAGTTTCATATTTTTAGTAGAAAGTGGGTTTCTCCATGTTGATCAGGCTGGTCTCGAACTCCCGACCTCAAGTAATCTGCCTGCCTCAGCTTCCCAAAATGTTGGGATTATAGGCATGAGCCACAGCGCCCTGTCGGGAAACTAGTTTCTAATCACATGATCACTTTCCTTAACAATGTCCATCTTACCTTCAATGGAGGAATTGTGCCTGCTTTACTGTCTTTACTTACTTATCTTCATCACACATACACACATAGACAAACAAGTGTACATATAGAAGGGAAGGTGTTATTAAAAGCTAATAAGAGAATGAAGATAAAGATATACTGTAATACTTGCCTAAATTGCCTCTATTTTTTCTATAATGAAGATTAAACCAAAATCTTTTAGTTCTAACTCCTATCTTTCCCTCTAAAAGAAATATTTATGTTACACACAAGCTGTAAGCATTTAGATTCTATTTATCATGACAATCTTTTTGCAAATTTTAGTGAATCTTAACATTTCTTTACATAGTACACTGATTGGATTGCAATTTTGCTGACTTATGTTGCTCTACATTATCCAGAATAATTTGCTTAAGCTGCCTGTACAACCTAAATACCATTTAACTATATTCATAAACATGTATTGCCATTGTTAGAATAAAACCAAGGGCATAACTAAACATATGCAATTACTTGCTCTTAAAGCTGGAGAAAAATATAAATGTTGAAAATTGAATACACTGCGATATAAGACACTGTAAATTCAGTCAAACAAATTTAATGGGTTTTCTTATGTTCAAAGGAGTATGTGGAATACAATAAAGTAATGTATCAAACTCTTTGACCTCAAATAATTTATGGTTCTTAAGAAATCTTATTGGAATATGTGCCAGTCAGGTATTACCAGATACAAAACAAATCAAAACAAAACGCATATGTATATTGGCTAGAGTTCAGGCAAACCTGGCTCCTGACTGCTGATTCTAGCTGGACTTGCTCAAGGGTCTATGGGTGTGCCCTTGATCACAGTGGGGTCACCACCTGAGAAGTGGGTCAACTCTCTGGAAGTCTGACCTGCAGACCCTGACTCAACGACGGATGAATGAATGCACTCTTACACCACTATGGTGTTTCAACCAGTGAACCCAGACCCTCTGTCCATCACACATTTATTATCTCAAGATGTTACAACAGGGGTTCTAAGTTAACACATCTGCGGATAATTAACATGGTTAAAATAGTGGTTATACTAATGATAAAAGCTTTAGGTTCTAGGCCCAGAGTAAACACTATTAACAGGTAATTCCCCCATGAGAGAGCCATCCAACACAAAGTTAACATGAGTAAACAGAGTGGAGACAAATGGATGTGTGGTAAACAGACTTAAACTGGGAAAAGCCTGGTCCTTATTTCTCCCTAACTTAATGGACCGGCCGGCCGCCTTCGGCCTGCCCCAATAAAACCTTTGGGCCTTCCAAAAGGTTTGAGACTAATCTATGACTTTTCCTAAAAGTTAATATCTTTACTATTTTGCCAGCCACCCCGAGTGAATAGCAACATATGGGTTAATGGGCTGATGCATGTAGCTGTTCATTGATTGGTTCTTCACTATCAGTTAGGCTTATCGGCTGAGCTTAGTTGCACCAGTTTGGCGATATGTATGCCTCCCCTACCTATTTGAAAACAGTGGACCAGCCCAGGCACATCCTTCTAATAGTGACGTCCTTAGAAGGACAAAAATACAAGCAGAAATATGCAAGTAATGTTAAACATCTTGTGTTATGCCTGCTAACAACCTAGTAATCAAAAAAGCCAAATGGAGTCAAACTGAGAAGATATTATATTCTGGTTTTCACTACTGCATAACAAATTGGTCCCTATAATAATGGTATAAACAACCAACATTTTATTATACATTGAGGATTCTGAATATCCGAACTATAGGACGAACTGGCTGGATAATTCTTCTACTTTTCCTAGTGTTAAATGAGGGCACTGAGTGGAGTTCAGCTGGTGAATTGCCTGGCTTTAAAGGTCCAAGTGGCTGCATTAAACTGTCAGACATTTGCACTAAAGTGGCAGCAAGTTTGTTCTCAGCTATCACTATTAACCACAATGCCCAGATATGATCAGCTCTGCACCATGTTTCCAGAGGCATCAGATTTCTTCCCCCAACGAAAACATCCAGTGAGACTCAATCAGAAGCTGCATACAAGTTTCTGTCCTAGCCCTGCAAGTCATGCTGTGTATTATCTGCCACATTCTATTAATTACAAGATGGCTATTAGGCCAGACCTGATTCACTGGGAGAAGAATTAGAATTCATTTCTTGATGAAAGATAGGAAAATCATATTGTACCAGTGCATGAAAGATGAAACGCTATTGCAGAAAGGCAACTTTCAAAAATAAAATATGCCATATACAGCAAAGTCATATGCCAAAGGTCATGGATACAGAGAGGGATAAAGAACTAGGACCACTAAGATAATCCACTAGAGAAATACATACTGATGGTTATGAAAATAATTTTAATATTTGTAAATAAGGCATAAAATAATAGTCACATTATTTACTCTAATAAATATTTACCTATATATTTGTATATGATGCCTTTTTGGTATTCTGTGCTACTTAAGTTGACAAAATATTAAATTACCTATAAAAATACATAAAGAAATTTAAAAATTGGGATAAAAACAACTGCCGTTTTTAAGATAAAGAACTAATGTTATATTTATATAAATACAAATATAAAGAGCACTTAAAAGTGGTGACCTTCCAGCAAATGTGATGAAACATCAATTCACAAGAGAAAAATTACAATGACTACTTAGGGGCAAATTAATGAATTAATTAATGTCGATGGTATTTAGATAAAAATAAGAAGATACAGTATTTCCCCAGTCAAGTGATCAAATATAAAATCTTAAAAATTATCCTATGTATTCCATGTAGTTTCAGTAAGAACACACTTAAAGAAGGGCACTCTTGCTTTGCTGGTGAGAAGATAATTCAGCAAAATGTAAAATATAAATGTGTACAGGGCATTGCCCAATGATGTCAAATTTAATAAACTTTATTCCAAAAGGTTTTTATTAATATATTCAAAGGTTGAGCTGTAGGGATATTTACTGCAGCACTCTTAATATAGTAAATGCAGAAAAATATAAATGACCAAAAGTAGAAATATAATGAAATAATATAGAGCTTTTTCAAATAATAAAACTCCATCAAAAGTTTAAAATTATTGTCAATATATTTATTTGTGAACATCGGAAGATATTAATAATATATGATTAAGTTAAGTAACAAGTTTCAAGCCACTATGTATAAAAGTAGTTTAAACTACTAGCTGTTAAACAATATTTACCTCTACTCCCTGTCCTATGCCTATAGATAAACTACATTTTCTGATTCCTGAGGTTAGACAAGGACACACCACAAATTTTTGTCTAAAAAAATAGTTGCAGTTTTATGATATGTGTTTTGACTGCTGCATTAAAATTTCATATTCACACAGACACACTCCTCCATAGACTTTTCTCATCTAGGTGACTGGAGAGGTAACAACATGGGTGACTTTAATGCAAACATCCCCTGCCCTGAATGATGACATAGGAAAGAAAGAGAATTTTGTTCTTTAAATCACTATCTTTTCTAGGGTTCTGTTGTTGTTGTTCCCTCCGTTTAGCTGAACTTCACTTTTTCAGTTAGGGTGCCTTATTGCAAAATTATGTTAGCATCATATCGTTATTAAGAGAAATGTCTCTGAAACCACATTTCTGCATACAAACCTTGGCTCTGATCTTTATTCAATAGGTGATCTTGGGCAAGTGACCCAAGTCTCTATATTCCTCAGTTTCCATAACCATAAAATGTGCATTAAAAGAGGATTCATTGTTAAGAAATGTTTCAATCACTTGAAAACAATGCAAAAGGATGGTTGAGTGACATTTCAAGTATCCAGCTGTAGCCTTGACTTACTGAGGAACTTCAGAATTATTAAATCCTCTAGAGGATGTGCTTTGTTAACTATTTACTCTGTAAAGGTTTATTAAAATGTGTTCATTAGAGAAATAGGCTATTCAGTTAAAGAATAAACTTCAAATAATTTTAAGATTATTATTGCGTTACAATATACTAAATATCTTTGGATCTGACCATGTGATTTTTTGCCAACATTCTTTCCTCAATGCTCATATTTTATCAAATTCTATTTGAATAAATTTTACTATCCTGGTGGTTTTCTCCTTAATGAGTTGAACAAATCTTTATTCAATCTTTATTCCTTGGAAAATATGAACTATGTGCCCAAGAGGTACATATTAAAAGTGTTTGAAGGATGTATGACATGTAATTAGAACTTAGAAGTGTTACATATATTTATTTATTCAGACTATATGTTTGTGTGTTCTTATTATGTTCATGAATGAACAATTAGGCCAATATAGCTGAATTACAGCCAGCAAATCTGAGAGTATTAGGTTTTGAGATTATTGAGAGAGAAGGGGATAATTTGTATGCACCCATATAGATCATTTCAAGGAAGTTAATGACGTATAAAATCATTTGAAGCTTTATGAGCAGAGGATTGACTTGAATTATGCTTAAACTTGACCTATCTGAGAATTACACTGAAGAAAAATTTTAGGCCAACAATGATGTAATCTGTTTATATCAGGAAGAAGGCAAGGGACAATGGTGGTCTCAGAGGAGATGTAAAAAGCAATAGATTTTTGTCCATATAGCTAGAACAAACCATACTTGCAGATTGATGGATATCAGGGTCAAGGAGAAGAGTCAAAGGTCTTTGGAATTAGTGACTCGAAGGGCAGGATTTCCCATAATAAAAGTGAAGACTGGGGTGATTTGGGAAGATCTATTACGAGTTCAGTTTTGAACTTGTATGTTTTGAAGCAAGTATTAGCATCCAAAATGTGTCATGTGGATAGTCAGATAAAAGTTCAGTTCAGGTGGGAAAGATCAGGAATGGAAATGTACAAGTCAACATCTTCAACATACATAATTGTTTGAAGCCAAGAGATTTCAGGATATCACAAGGAGATGCAAATACAAAGGAGAGAATAATATATGGAGCCACCGTGTTACCATATCTTGAAGATATACAGAAAAGAGGTGAAACTAGAAGATGAAAGTGAAAAGGAGTGGTGTATAATGTAGGAGAAACAATAATGACTGCAATTAAAATAAGGAAATCAAGAGAAGAACGTTTCCACAGGATAAGTTGATTATGTCAAATCCTGATGATAAGTAATGTTAGAAGTGGCCTAATATTTAACCATAGTATATAGCACATGCAAGTCACTGGAGATTTAGGCAAAAACATATTTAATGATTTGAAGTAGTAAAAACCAGTTAGGGGTTGGTTTAAAATGGAATAGGAGATCTAGGGAAAAAAGTGATAAGAGCCACATGACTTCCCATTGTCTTTCCATTTCTCCCCAAATTCTCACATAAAATTAAATTGAACAATGACAGCAAAACCGATAATCCATTGACAACATCTCCAAAAGTTTAGGTGACAAAGTATCCCAATCAATTCCCTGTATGTTACAAACCACCAATAGCTACAGATACTTGTGAGACTAGTAACTAGTGGAAGGAATACAAACCACAGAACCCTAGAGCTGACAAATCCTATTGGCAGGAAACGATGCTGGGCCGATTGGAGGTAAGACAACTAAATCATAAGTGGTTTTACAAATAACAATGTGAGTGTAAATGGAGTGTAGAAGGTTGCTAAGAGATGAAGTTGTTTGGAGCCTTGAAACTGTGAAATAAACCAAAAAAAATTCTTTTCTGGACAAAATTATTTTTTCAGCCCTACACTGACTTAAATATATGCAATAGAAACTATGCAGGATTGGAACAATCAGGAGACAGAAGAAGCACAGCTCAAAGTGTGGGAAGCCACAGCAGAGGTGACTGATCACAGAGCATTAATTGCCATGTTGTAGAACTTCCCAATAGTAACAGAAGAGGGAGCTCTAGAAACATGAAACTCAACATTATTTTCTGATATGCTCCTGCTACAGGAAAATTATATACTATAAATGTAAGTCACAGAAAGTATTATTTCAAATCAATTGCTATAGCCTGAATGTTTGTGTCCACACAGAATTCATATGTTAAAAACTAGTCACCAATTTGATGATATTAGGAGGTGGGGCCTTGGAAGGTTGTTAGGGGATGAGGGTGATTAGTTTACAAATCTCATGAATGGGATTAGTGCCCTTATAAAAGAGGTTGCAGAGAGCTTCCATGTCCTTCCACCATGTGAGGTAACAGTGAAAAGATGGCCAGTTATGAATCAGAAAGCAAGCTCTCAGGAGACATAGAATCTGTTGATGCCTTGGTAATGAACTTTCCAGCTTCCAGAAAGGTGAAGAAGAAATTTCTGTCGTTTATAAGCTGCTAATTTTATTATCTTTTGTCACAAAAGCCTTAAGGGACCAAGACATTAATTAACAATTATCATTGTAAAATAGTTAAGAAAAAAATACCTATGAATAACAAGGAATTGCCAGAAAGACATATATAAAAAAAAAAAAAAACCTATAAAGCTCTAACAAATATTTCAACACTAAAAAAAAACAGCAGTGATCAGGTTAAGATGATTGAAGAACAGAAAGAATCATAAAATAAAGTAACAAAACTTGAAAATAACTAAATCACAATAATAAAATCAGTTTGGAAGTAAAGACAAAAGTGAATGGGACAAAAATTAAATGATCACAATCAAACTATGATAAGATAAATAGATAAAAATGATAAAATATAAAAAAAAAGTAGAGAAAGGGTAACAGATAAAACAGAATAAAACAAATGCTAAAAATTTATAACTAAATAAAAATTTCCAGAAATTTAAAAATTAGTAAATCTTATAAAATTACAGGAGAGTTGAATTATTATTTCAGAATGAATAAAACCAAAAGGCAATTAAATTTCATGCATGATCCTGCATTAAATTCTAGACCAAAACAACCAACACTGTACCCTACTTTGAGAGACATAGAGAGAAAACAGAAAAAAACAGAAATAAGAGAAAGAAATATGAATCTGCATATTGAAAGAACACATCACTTCTTAGCTGGGCAAATCAGCCAAGAAATGCCAATAAAATAATATATATTGCAGACAAACTATT
>NW_016107591.1:2399489-2419006 GCF_001604975.1 Cebus imitator | reverse complement strand
CGGGGTTTCACCGTGTTGACCAGGATGGTCTCGATCTCTTGACCTCGTGATCCACCCGCCTCGGCCTCCCAAAGTGCTGGGATTACAGGCTTGAGCCACCGCGCCCGGCCTAGACAAACTATTCTTAATGTTCTATAAATATTTAGGAAATCCTTATCTCAGAATATCAGTAAAAACTAGAGCATACTCGTTTCTTCTTCCTAAAATATAAAGTATTTTTTTAAAATGCGTGGTTTATGGAACTGGATAGTGAATAATAATTGGTATTGGTTATTGCACAGATGCTCGAAAAAGGCAAACTCAGTTTTCTGAAAGACTAAAAATGTGATTATTTCTGCTCTGCTACTTCAGTACAAGCTTCACAACACAAAATATGTGCCCAGCTCCACCACACACACACAAAAAGGAATCTTGGTCACTGTCTTTTATCTGGGGGCTTTGCTTCTTTTCACTGAATATATATTTTTCAAAAACACAATAACATGGTCTTAGGGGTTCCACATTTTCCCCAAGCGTTATTGGAGATGAGTGATCAACTGTAAAATCTTAACAGTAAGGTGTAATAAGGATGTGGAACTTGTTTACTGCTTGATTTAACCTCTGGAAAAGATAGATTTAATCTAGAAAGAAATTACACAATTAAAAATTGAATAGATACTGAATTCTAGATTTTAGCTCATCAACCCTTCTTACTAATAGAAATCTGAGACATAAATGTTTCCAACATGATAAGACAACCAGGTTTCTGATTTTTGCTTATTTGATCTGTTTTGCTTTGCTTTTCACTTGGCTGGTAGTTTTGTTTTTTTCCTAATCGAAATACACTGTTATATAGATACAGAGAGCTCATAGAATTCCCCTTAAGGTTAACATTTTTACTGACATTTACAGAATATTACCTATTTTACATCCAGTTGTACCTAAAATACTCATTTGATTATAAGCACTGTGTAAAAATAAACAATTGGTTCTACGATTATCCATAGAGACAATTAATATTTTTGTGTAAACAGTATATTGTATATTTGCCACTATAGCCCCTGGCACCTGTCAGGTTATAAAAAATTAATACCTGGTACTTGACAGGTTCATTAAATATGTCAGAGGCATGTGAAGATAGACTTCTCACAATATCAAAAATATTAAATGAATGCCAGATTTTCAAATGTCTGACACATATCCATGAAGTTTCATTACACACAAGCCATGTTTGGCTGACAGCCTGCTCTTAAAAGAGTTGGTAAAGAAGCATCTGTAGTGGGAATTCAAGACAACTGCTGCCTGAAATACTCTATTTAGAGTGTGACCTTTCAGTTGTTAAGATGATTACCCTAATTCCACAGCAGATATCACAAAGAGGCACTGGGCATAAATGTAGATACCATAGGGCTCAAGGGTGAAACTCGACGTGAGAATCAGTCCAAGAACGTAGACTAATACTGACAAGATATCTAAGACACGTAAAGCAAATAACAAACTCACAGTAGCCTTAGTGAGAGACATTCTAAAAAAATACAAAACTAAACACTTAGAATGTCAGTTAAAAATGGAAAACAAAATTGGAATTTTTCAGTATTATAGAGTGGCACAAATCTACTTGGAGGGAGATAGAATGGAGAGGTTATTTTTAAATATGTAACAACAGAATCACCACAAGATTCTTGAATTCCATTATATATTCAGAAATTAATAGATCTATGTTTCTTGCAATAAGAGCAATGCACATTACCATAGACTTGAAGATTAAGATTAACTAGAATGCAATAAAAGAATTATCAGTTGAAGACTTGGAAATTTTACTTTCCAATTGTATTAGCCCATCCAGATGCTATAACAAAATACCATAGATTGAGCAGTGTATAAACAACATAAATGTATTTGTCACAGTTTTGAAGGCTGCTAAATCCAAGAACAAGGAGCCCACAGATTTTAGGTCCAAAGAGGGTGCTATCTTGGTTCACAATGGCACCTCCTTGCCATGAGAAAGCTGGTGGTGTGTCATTCTGTCTGTCTTTAAAGGTCTGAGAATCCAGAGGGCCAATGGTGTAACTCTCTGTCCAAAGCTGAAAGTCTGAGAATCTAGAGGGGCCCCTGATGCAAGTCCTAAAATATGAAGGCCCAAGAACTTGGAGTTCTGATATTCAAGGAAGGAGAAGATGGATGTCCCAGTTCCAGAAGCGATGGAAATTCACCCTCCCTCTTTCATTTTGTTCTAAGTGCTCAATGGACTGGAAGACGCCCATCTACATAGTGAGGGTAGACTTTCTTTACTCAGTTTACTGCTCCAAATGCTAATTTCTTCCCCAGAGACCCTCACAGACACACTCAGAAATAGTTTTACCAGATATCCAGGTATCGCTAAACCCAGTCCTGTCAACATATAAAATTATTTATTACATCTATAGTTGAAAGAGTTCTTGTCAATAGTTTTTTTTTAAATAAAGAAGAGTAAACAAACTTTTGAAGTCATTGTTATCTAAAATAGCCTGATAATTTAAATCTGAGCATTCCTCCCAAAATAGTTTGAAATTGGGTCATTCACTTTAATGCTGAAGATATGAAAGAATGTTATGTCTTCAAACAACTGTAGACCATGTTGAAATATACAGTTAAGGAAGTATATTTTTCTAAGGTTTCATATAAGTGAATGCCCACATAAATAAATGTTAATAACCTTTGTTTATTGTTGTGGTTTTAAACACCTTATTGTGTATCAGAATCACTTGAAGTTATTTTGTTAAATGTAGATCATTTGTTCTCACTTCCAATGTTCTATAGATATTTTCCTTTTTTCCTGCATGAATTTGCATTTACCAGCACACCAAGAGAATCATACAAGTCATTAAACAGCCACAGTTTAAAATATATTATTATAGAGAGATGATACAATAGACTGATTGAGGAGTTTGCTATCAGCATAGCATACTTTTAGGATGGTAAGTTTATATATAAAAAAGCTATCAATTATTTAGATGCTAAAATTCATCCTATGAAATGTATTTATTTGTCCAAGTGTTTAAACTTTTCCAGAAGTTTTAAACTTTAAATAATGCTAACATAAACATCACTTAAAGTTTAAATAAACTTTTCAAGTCTACCATAGAGAAGTATTTGACAGTAAGATAAGCATTTCTGAGTCAAAAGTATCACTGAAAAGAGCAATGGAATGGCGGGCATGGTGGCTCACGCCTATAATCCCAGCACTTTGGGAGGCCAAGGCAGGAAGATCACTTGAGGTCAGGAGTTCAAGACCAGCCTGGCTAACATGGAGAAACCCTGCCTCTACCCAAAATACAAAATTAACTGAGTGTGGTGGCACATGCTGTAGTCCAGCTACTCTGGAGGCTGAGACAAGAGAATCACTTGAACATGGGAGGTAGAGATTGTAGTGAGTTCAGATCATGCCACTTCACTCCAGCCTGGGTGACAAAGCAAGGCTATGTCTCAAAAAAAAAAAAAAAAAAAAATGGGATGGAGGCAGCAAACCACATTGCCATGTATGTACCTATGCAACAATCCTGCATGTTCTTTACATGTACCCTAGAACCTAAAATTTAATAATATATATATATGTGTGTGTGTGTGTGTATAAATCTGTGACTGAAGTTGATTTTTGTCTTTGTTGAATCAGTCTTTCATTTCTTTAAATAACGAATTTTCTCTATAATAAGTTGAATTGGTAATAGGCAAAAAAAAAAAAAAAAATGCAGTGGAGACAGTCTTTGCAAATGAGAACCAATGATCTGCATTTAACAAAAGAACTGTAAATGAGGTCATGATTTTTAGACTCAGATAAAGTTCCTCATTGCAAAATGTGAGATGTAGTTTCTCCAGTTACTTCCAAGGAATCAGGTAGTGCAATCTAGAAGTTTGCAAGTTGATTGGCATGAGTTAAACATTGATTATTGAGCATAAGACACATGAGAACAACAGGTAAACTTCCTTTACATCAACTTCTCTAAAGATTTCCAGGGAGATGAAGAAACTGGTCATTCTTGCTAAAGTTGTGTCATGCTTGTTAATATATGGTCTTAGTTTTCAATCCTCCCTTGCCTTATTCAGTCCTATTTCAACAGAATTAAACATCTCTACTAAAGCAAACAACATATTTTTGCCACAAGTTCTGCTTTCTTGAGAACTTTGGCTAAAACACTGCTTTGACTAAAGTTGTGACTAACTTCCAGAAGACTGAATCAGCCAATGTGTGATGACATAGCAGAAAAAAGGGGGGTGTAACCTGATTAGATGCAACCGGATTTTCTGGAACTCAGGTTCTTGGCCTCTCCAAACCCAACAAATGGGGGAAGGGGGCCTCCGTGTCAAGGTAAGTGTTACAGCACGGTTAGAACTCATGGACCCAAAGAGTGTACTGTAGTGCAGTTTATTCGGCAAAGCAAAAGGAGAGCTTCCACGATGTGGAAAGGGACCTGGAGCTGGTGCCGCTGCAGCCTTGGGCAGCTGGAGTTTATACCCCTTAGTTATTCCCTCCCCTTTCTTTTTCTCCTCCAGTGAGAGGGGTTATTTTTTTTAATCCTTCTCTGGATCTGTTAATCTTTGAATCCTTTACTGGATCGGTTGCTGTTTCAAAACCCTGAGTCATTGAGTATCCACCTTCAGGGGCAAGAGGCGAGAAAAATTTCTGCACTGGAAACCAGGCCCCTGGCCAACCCGGAAGTTCCCCTAGGGACCAGAGGCAGGAAAATCCCTGCACTTGAAACAAAGCCCCTAGCCCTAACACAGTTTCTCAGGAGGAATAAACACCCTGATCCCATTCTACTCCTCTCCTTATCTCTTGACCATGCCCTCTATTGAAAACAATCAGTAAACAAGAACATGGGGGCTTCTCAGGTCACAGAGTAGGGTGGAGAATGAAGAAGCATAAAGCTCAATGGGCAAGGTGGAAACAGCTAGTCAGAAGGCCTGGAGGCGGCACTTTAACCTTACTGTGCCTTAGTTTTCTCATGCTTAAAACAGCAAAAAATATTTGAATAATTACACGGCCTTGCATCAAAAAGTATTCAAATCACAGGTTTGTTGTAAGAATTAAGAGTCATCGAGTCAAGACAGAATCAATACAAGAGCGTCTGGCACATGAAAGGCACTCACTAAATACTACTCATTATTATCATAATTAACCATTATTATCTTTAATAAAATGGATATTTTAGATTTTGAAAAGGTGCCAGAAGCATTAGGATTATTTAAATTTATTTTCACTTTTTTAAGAAAAAATATGTTTATAGGGCATTAAAAATTAGGCAGTTTACATTTTGGGCTCCATTTGTATGCCTGTTTGTACGTTCAAATGTTAAATTGTTCAATATATTCAAACATTTTTTCAAAATAAATTTTACAGAATTTACCTACTTTTTCAAGATCTCCATATCAAGCATTTTGCTAACCACATTGTTATGTACTGTTTTCCCTTATTTGCAGATATTTTAATAATCAATGGTAATGCAAGAAGAGCACAGTAAAATAATTTCATATTGAGATATTATAAGCAGGTGTAGTTTGGAGTGCTCTGACATATTTTCCTATCTAAATAGTTATTTTGTAAACTACATGGTATACATTTACTTGTAATTAGTGGAAAATTACAGAAATTTACTTGTAATTAGTAGAAAATACTTAAAGGAAGTAAAAAATGTAATAATACTTGATGAAAAAGTTCATACACTGGGAAGCAATAAAGAGTAGAAAATATTTGTTTGTAAAATATTAATAATAAATGCTTATGTAAATGAAAACAAAGTATTTATTACCTATTTTAATAAGTAATTATTTATTTAACTACATTAATTACTTAATAATAAATATTGTGTTTAAAATATATATGTAACATCTATGATTTTGTAGATCATAGGTGTGGATCTACAAAGCCTTATAATATGAATTGTATTTCTTGCATGTTCAATTTTTCATTGCGTACCCTAAAAAGAAAAGGAGGATTAAAGGCATCACTCAGGTGAGGGGAATAATAGTTATGTACACATAGAATTGTTAGAGAAAAAAATATTTCAAGAGCATTAATGGAAGAATAATTGAGAAATCTGTGGACTCTTGGAGACTCCTGGAAATATTGTCTTGTAACACAGTATTTAGAAGATTGTCTTTTACATTAATAATTTTTATGTAAGACATTTTATTCTGAGGTAAATGTAATCCTCAATAAGTATTTCTATTCTCGATGAAGCTACTTTTATGTAATTTGTTATTTTTAGGAAAGTTTTGAAATTGTATTTCATGTTTCTGAAGAACTAGGAATTAAAATACTGTAAGCATTTTTAGATGTTATGTTTTATTAACTACTCACAATTTATTCTCATAATACAAATAATAAGATTTTTTAAAAACTTCTCCTACCTGCCTCCTAGCTTACTTTTGTAAGCTTAACAATTAGTATTATACTATATAACATTTTGGTAAATAACTTTCAACTCCTATTTTTCTGTTAATTTTTAAAACAATAAATTCATTGGTAAAATGTGTGTTTTATTTATATTTCTCCTAAGAGTAAATATTTTCATTTATTCAATCAAATTCATCAGTATCTTGATTTTTTTTTAAACTTGATAATAGATCTTGAAGTCATTTCATTGTTAATGAATCCATATTAATGATTTTATCTCTGGAAAACAGAAATGTATTTTCAGAGAGGAATATTAAGAAAGTTATTTTTAAATAACAAGAAGTAGAACATTCTTAGATATTCCCAGGAATCATATTACTCCATTTAACTTAGAAAAATAACCTTTTCCCAAGGTACTGAATGTTGCCTTCTTCGATGATTTTAAATACATTATTAAGATGGAGCTTTCCTAGTTGAGACTATGCATGGTGACACTAAATATGTAAATATCATAAGCACTTTATATCAGATTATTTAGGAATCTTAGTTAATGCTATATAATTAAATGGAGAACAGTGAGGATTTAGAGAACTCGATTAAGTATGTTTATATTTTTTAAAATGTGTTTTTCTTAATTTGTTTTTGGCTAAGAAATTATCTATGGTTCTTACCAATTACTCCCTTGAAACTGAAACTCCATTTTATGAGCTAGAAATGGAAATAATTTGATATGAAACGCGTTGGCATAGTTTTTGTATTTATGACAACACATACGTTGTCTTTTATCTAAATTTAAAACATGACCAAGAAACACGGTATTTAAAAATAATGGAGCTGGATATGGTGGCTTATGCCTGTAATCCCAGCACTTTGAGAGACTGAGGCAAGAGATCACATGAGCCCTGGAGGTCGAGGCTGCAGTGAGCTGTCTTTGGGCCACCGTACTCCACACTGGGTAACAGAGTGAGACCCTGTCTCAAAGAAAACAAAGAAAAAAAGATGAATGGACTAAACAAATGATACTTAAACTATTTACACATGGCATTGGCCATCCAGTTTTTTAACAGTATCATCTTATACGGTATCAAAATATTTTATGCATTCGTCTTTTTGAAACATCAAATTATATAAAATAAGTGATCAGTTAGATTTTTTTTATTGTCTCCAAATTCATTATTATAGAAAATAATATATGTTTAGTGCCTGCTTAGTACCATGTTAGCTTCTACTTAGTGTGTTAGTACTGTTTTAAAATAAGCACACACATACACACACTGCATGCACACACACACAAATCTAGGGTAATGTAGAAAATAAACTTAGACTGGACAAAGCACTATGATGAAGGGCAAAACAAGCAAGAATAACTGCCATATTTTACATTTGACACATAGTTAATTTTGGTGAATGTAGTCGGGAAAGAATATTGAAAATACTATTTTAAAGAAAATTAAAAGCAATATTTCTGGCACAAAAAAATAGATACAATATTTGTAAATGTTTTATCCTACAATAGTCCCTTTGGGACGATTAGTCTTGTATAGCATTTTCTTTTCTATAATTATTGAGTTATATTAAGGGTGTACCATTTTTTCATTGTTAGAAATTTATTTTGTAAGTATAAAATGTGGTTTTTCTAACATACTGTGTTATGTATTGAATGACTGCCTTGCTTTGAAAGGCTTTATGTGAAAAGCATTTGAGTCTTTGATAAAAGAAGTCAGTGTGGTATAACAAAGAACTGAGATTGAGTTTGAACAGGAAATGGAGGAAAAGTAATACCCTGAGAGGCTAGTCAAAGAAAATGACAAACTAAATACAGCCAGTTAGATATTAATCTAAGGTGTAATTCACAAATCCATTCAGAAACAGGGACATTATTTGATGTCATGTGGGAAAGTCTCACAATATTCAGGTAGCAAACAAAATATTTAGGTGGCAAGCACAGGAGGCAAGCTGGAAACCAATACAATTTCATGACAACTACACACACATGAAAATCAGCAGGCTGGTTCAACTCTCCTGGAAGGAGGCATAATGATATCTCCTGGTAGATTCAAGATACCAGTCAGGGATCAAAACTTGAGATCTACAGTATCGGAAAGAGTAATTGGTAAAATAGTAATGTTAAATAAGTCGGTAATTGCAAAGAACCTAAGCAGAAGTCTCATCTGTAATTGAACTAAAGAAAGTATACAGGTCCCAGATCTGGTTTACAATGATGGGGAAGCAAAGGGGAAACACAGTGGTCTGGACTGTTTAGGATTAGGTGTGAAGAGCCTGATTTAACATTAAAACGCTTGAAACTTGCCAGTTAACTTGGGTAACTTCCAACCTTAGCCACATATTTCTCAGTATGTAGAGACTAACTTAATAGGTGTTATGGTAAGTTCGGAAGTTTTACAAGTACTCAAATGACCTCCTTGTCCCTAGAATCCTCTATTTCTTCAGGCCAACCACCTCCATGTTTATTGTCTTGCATATCCCACTAAACATAACACTTGTAATACTTTTAAACAAATGTGATAAACTTCCTTTCATTGTAATCTTTCCTTTGCAATAGCCCAGGGGAAAAATATCATTTGCATTAATTTACATTCCTTCCTCTAGATAATTCTAAATGAATGCTTTTTCCATTTTTCCACCAAGCTGTTATGCAGTGAGGAAAATGACAATCCAATTATAAAGAAAAGTGTCCCTATATATCCATATTAGGTGATGGGTGTTACCTGCTTCAACATAAATTTCTCCTCATTAGTTCTTCCATTCGCTACAACAGTTACTCTGAACTTCTAAGTTTCTTGTTTGTGACAGTCATTAGCATTGTTAGTAAAGCATTTCTCATTTTCCCCTGCTCTTGGCACAGAATAGGATTGACTCCCGAATGGAACTAGATAACCATTCTGGTCAGCAAAGTCTGAATAAAGTGTTATTTCTGGGTCAGCAGGTTTTACTGGTTATCTGAGACCATTCAGATGTCTCTACTGGCACACAGGAATGAACAGCACTCCAGATGGTGCAGCTCCATCAGCCTTGATGCCCAGTTTTACACAATGAATGGACTTCTCACCTGGCTACATGCTATATGCTCAAACAAGAATGAGCATATAGCATTAATGACACACATAACTGCTATTTACAGACAATGAGATTTGTGCTTTGTTCTTTTTATGAATGTATAAACTTGCCCAGACTATCTGCTTGCATGGAGTTTAGTAGAAAAATCAGAAAGTGTCATGTAAGAAACTCACCCAACCCTTGTTTGTTTCTGAAGCATCCTAACAGGTATCTTCCATTCTGTGTGAACTTAATTTCACCTGTGCTCCAGATTTTACTTACTCAATTCCTATGGCACCCTCATTTTATCATCTTCTATCTTGTCTATGTAACCTACCCCTTCTATTATACTGAGATGACGAAAAGTTTATCTCTGAAACTCTGTTCTGTTTCATCGTTCTACTGGTTTATCTTTGCACCAATCTCACATTGTTTCAATTATTCTGTATTTGTGACAAGTCTTTCAGTATAGTAATATGGTTAAGTAAATTTTCAATCTTAGGATTCTTTTTCAAGTTTTTTGTTTGCTTTTGTTTCGTTTTGTTTTGTTTTGCTATTTTTGACCCTGGGTATTTTCATATGTATTTTTGAACCAATATGTGATTTTGACAAATATTATTATTGTAGGTGTTGCCTACAGTTTAATTTAAAATAAGCATCTTTATATAATTGTGTTTTTCACATAGGAATGTGATACATATTTATGTTTACTTTGCTCCTCTTTAATTTCTGTCATCAATGTTGTATAATTTTCATTTAGTGACCTTTTGTTTGTTTTGGTTGTTTACGATAGCTTCAGTGTTTTTTGTATGATCGTAAGTTGTATTATTTTATTTTTTTATATTTAATTGTTTGTTTCCAAATATAGCTCAGTCATCTTTTGTGGTTTTAAGCATAAATGTTTTTTAAATATTGTATGAGATTATTATGTCTTCTCCTCTCTGTGTATATAGCTTTTTGATGCTACTGTAATTTTTTAGATTTAAATTGACATAAAAAATACAACTGTCCAGGCTTAATGGTTCATGTCTGTTATCCCAACACTTCTTGAGGCTGAGACAAGAGGATTACTTGAGCCTAGGAGTTTGAGACCAGTGTGAGCAACATGGTAAAGCCCTGCTTCTACAAAAAAACAACAAATAAAACAATAGCTGGGTTTGGTAGCACATGTCTGTAGTCCTGGATACTTGAGAGGCTGAGGTGGGAGGATCGCTTCAGCCCAGGAGGTTGAGGCTGTGGGGTGCCGTGATTGTACCACTGAACTCCAGCCTGGGTAACAGAGCAAGGTGCTGCTTCCAAAGGAAAAGGAAGTACCACTAATTTTACATATTGGCCAATCGTACACCAAATTGCTAAACTTACATATTTTTTTCAGACTCATTAATAGCACTTTAATTGGAATGCTTTCCATTTATATTGAATATAATCACTGATAATTCAGTACCTATCACCATACTCTCCTTTCTGCCTGATTCACCTGTTCTATGAATATGTATCTCTAACTTTTTGCTTTATCTTGGATTGATGGAAGGTTGTTAATTCATTTATCCCTTTATTAACTTGCTATTATTGAAACTGTATTCTTGTAGCATTACCGTAAACTTTACACATGCATCTACGATAACTTAGAACTCTTTCACTCCACATATATCTAACTTCACTTTTGTGCTATTATTTTTGACTCATATTTTAATGGAAAATATATTTTAAATATAAATAGGTATAATTATTTTGCATAAATAATAATTTATATTTGCCAACATTTAGACTTTCTGCTTATCTTCTTTTTTTTTCCTATGTGTTCATGTAGGACAAATGTGATAAAAAGTGTGAATTTCTCACTTTAGAGTTTTTATTTCTTTCATAATTATTTATTATAGTGTTTCCCGGAACTGAGTTATCTCAGTTTTCCTTGTGTCAAAATATTTTTATTTTGCTATATTTTAAATGTAAGTGCATCTAAAGTAGTGAGTTGGCCATTTTTTCTTGCAGGACTTTGAAGATATAATTTCCATTGTTTTATGGTTTCTATTATTTCATTTGGGTAGTCATATTTGTACTTTGGTATTTATCTACTATTCTTAAAATAATCAGTGTGACTTAAACTATTTATACCTTTGAATTCTTTCCCGTGTCTTTTTATAATATTTTTGTGTTTTTTCACATTTTTCCTATGCTCAAATTAAAAGAAGTTTTATACTGACATATCTTCTCAGCTACCAGTCTACTCTTCTGCTCTAATTTGTTATTGGAACTGCATGTTACATTAAATATCATTATATTTCTTGGTCATTGAAAGTTTATGTGATATTAAAAACAGAGTCTAAACTTATGGTACAGTTCTCTGCCATTTTATCTTTCTCCTCTTCTTTTGTATGTTTTCCCATTTCCCACAGTTATTTTCTGAGAACTTTAGTACCTGAATAATCTGTGCATTACATTCTATTGTCTATTTGTACTCCTTGGTTGGGCCACTTGATTCTTTTCCTTAGCATAGCTGTTAATTTTAATTGATAGCTGAACATTTTACGTAAAGTATTGTAGAGGCTCTGAATAATGTTTCATGTTAGTTAGGCCTTTAAAGAGAGATCATTCTTTTCTGGTAGGTAAATCAATATTCAAATTCATCTAATGTAGGTTTGGAACATATCTAAGGCTATTTTGCAGTTTTTGTAAGTCAAGTCATCTGATTTGCAACTTACCCCTAAAATATAACCCTCCAGGTAGCTCCAAAAGACTAGGGTATTTAACATTTTCCATCTACTCTGGCATGTTCTGAACACTAGTGACTGTCTCTTTAATACAAAAACAATAAAAGTAGATCAAGGTGTGGTATTCTCCCTGGGGCAGACCATAGACTCCTCAAAAGTGGAGTGTCAGCGATGAGAAAGCTGAGGAGCACATTTCTGCTCTGAGTCTTTCTCAGAGTTGACAGCCTTTCAAAGCGCCTTTGATACAGGCCTGAACAGTACTCTCAGGTGTAGAATATGCTGTCTCCAGAAGCCAAAAAGAGCTAGCAATGTGTTTTTGGCTGTTTTTACTTTGTTTTGTTTTGTCTTTGCATGATGAGCACTGCAAAATAAAACAAAAATGTAGCTACTATTGAGCTTCTAAATGATGCTGGTGCCCTTTCATTAGCACATTCTTTTATAACAGTGATAAAGATATTTTCTGAATTTTCCTTTGGAACATTGTCGTGATATGTTTACATGTTATTTACTCAGTTTTCCAAATATTTTGTTGTCTTCCTTCACCATCAGGAAATTTGTATGTCAAACTCACTTAGCAGGTAGGCATCAGTTTTTCCATACTTTTTGGAAGCATCTTGGTAGAGTAAGTTTGCAAAATCTCTTGGAGTCCTTACCAGGATTTTTTATTTTATATTTTGATGCTTCACCCCAATCAATAACATTTGCTTTTCCAGTCTTATATTCTATCTGCCTCATCAAGATTAATTTTTGATATGGTTTGGATCTGTGTCCCCACCCAATCTCATATTGAATTGTAATTTCCAGTGTTAGAGGTAGAGCCAGGTAGGAGGTAATTGGATCATTGGGGTGAAGTTCTCATGAATGGTTTGGTACCATCCCATCAGTGTTTTTCTTGTGATAGTGAATGAGAGAGTTATCACGAGATCTGGATGTTTTAAAAGTCTGTGGCCCCTCCCTCCATCTCTCTTTCTCCTGCTCTGGCCATGTAGGACATGCCTGCTTCCCCTTCACCTTCCACCATAATTGTAAGTTTCCTGAGATCTCCATAGAAGCAGAAGCCACTATGCTTCTTGTATAGCCTGCAGGACCATGAGCCAATTAAACCTCTTTTCTTTTCTTTTTTTTTTCCCATATATTTATTTTATTGCATTTTAGGTTTTGGGGTACATGTGAAGAACATGCAAGATTGTTGCATAGGTACACACGTGGCAGTGTGATTTGCTGCCTTCCTCCCCATCACCTACATCTGGCATCTCTCCCCAGCTCCCCAACCCCCACCATCCCTCCCCTATTTCCCCTCAACTGACCCCAGTGTGTAGTGCTCCCCTCCCTGTGTCCATGTGTTCTCATTGTTCAACACCCACACACAGACTGAGAAATTCCTTTATAAAAGTGCAAGAATGAACTAATACAATTTCATGCATCAGAAGAGAGGTGTCTTCTACAGAATCATAGGTTTCAGGGGAACCTGGAATTGAAGATTTGGTGGTTCATTGCCTCTGACATCTACATGCCATGTGCCAGGGTCTCATTTTCCAACAACGGCTCTGCTGTTGGCAGAGATGATTTTCCTTGTTGGTGGTTGAAACTTCTTTGGAGATTTGCTACAATTAAATGTTATTAATAATTGTACCTACTCTTTACCTTTCTTTTATTACTGCTACTGGAAGAGCTGAAAATATGTTATCAAAGATGCTCTTTAAGTGTCCCAATTGGCTTTCAATTTCCTATTTATTAGTATGACTGATTGGCTATTTTTCCTGGAATTTTAAGAGTTCAGTAATAACTGTCCTATCTCACTTACCTTACGTGTTCTTTTTTTCATACTTTTCAAACTCCTGATAAATTGTATGAGCTCGTTTTTTCCTTACACTGGCAAACCATCCAAATTCATCACTGGTCAAAGGGGTAAATATCTTCCTGTTACTTTGTGCATGGAGCTATCTGTGTTTTATCTACTAACCAGTAAAGGAATCTTTACTGGAATCCAAGCAGTGGGTGATACAGCTACAAAAGCCACTGCCACAGGTTAGTTTCTTCGAGTTGCAGATTCTCAGACAAATTTTAGTATATAGAATGTTTGTTAGGAATTACCATTGGTATCTACAAATGTAGAAGGGGTTGGGGGAGGAGGATTAAGTGAAGAGAAAATTTGGGCTTCAAAGAACACTCATCTGCCTCAGCCAAACCCAAAGAAGCCTTAGAGCAGAAATATCCTCTTAGAGTTCTTTCATGTTAGACTAAAATAGCAGGGCCCTGACCAGTCTTTGCATGTGGGTCTGGAAGTGGCTCCCTGCAGCTGAGGCAATCCTGAATGGACTAACAGTTGAAGCATGTTTGCCTGCAGCAATCCAGCTGTGAAAAAAATGTCCTTCCATGCAGAATGATCCAAGTAGTGCATGTCTATGTTCAGAAAATATCCGTCTTATTTTTTTTCATGTTCTGAACATGTTTTAATTTAGCAACATTATAATAAATGGCCAAACTAAACCAAAACAAAAACAAAACAAAATCTCTCCTCACTTTTGAGTTTCCTTTTAGCACAACTTCTTGGCTTTTCTTCTTGGACAGCTTAATATTTGGTGAATAGATGAAGGGGAAAATAATTATATAATTATGTCGACTACTCTTCTCTGTGCTTTCATTCTGTTTCTGAGATCTACGTTTCTCAAGGTCAGGATTCCTTCGCAGCGCTCCAGTGTGATATATGGAAACACACACACAAACAAGCACACACATATATATTTCAATTATTGTACTAAGAAATGGGGCGCATTGGTCTGGTATAAGAGATTCCATCAGTATCAAAAATAGAAAACTTCCCTACTATTTGAACTGTATTGAAAATTATTTAGTAGCTTATTTCTATCACACACTTGAATGTCACCTATGATGCACCACACACTAGATAAAATAGTCCTATTAGATTCATGGAGTTTAACTCAATTGGCTTCACTTTTTCATCTTAGGAAGCAAGAGTAATTAGGAGCACACATGGAAAGTGCCAGCAGTTCTAAACTTCTCTTACGTGATCGGACTTAGAGACAAGTAAAAATGTTAATGATTTAGACTATACAGATGGGTTTAATGATTTAGACTATATACAAATGGGCTCTAATCTGAAGTGGCAGAGGATAACAATGTACTATATATGTAAAAATCATTATATTGTATATAAACTGGTATTTCCTTGCATGCCAGGTAATATTTTATTTCTCTATACTAGAAAATTAAATATTTTCAAGATAGGAAACTTTGCATTCAAAAGAGATCAACTCTCTAGAGAAAGAGAAATCATGAAACATATACACTGTATTTAATCAATGTGAAGTATTAAAAAACAATACATTTGATCCTGATTTATTATACTGCCCTTAAATTAATTGGGTAACATTTCTTGTCAGAATTAATTTGGATTTGTTTTTTGTTTGTTTCATTCTTTATTTTAATTTTGACATTTAACTTTAAAAATAATACATTTTAACTTAATTTTCACTTTTTCAGCCAACGTGATATCATATACATATAGATTTAAGAGTGATTGCCACAATCAAGATAATAAACCTCACGTAGTTAGCATTTTTGTTGTGTGAATACTTAAAGTGTACTCTCTGAGCAAATTTCAAGTATACAATACGGCGTTATTAGCCATAGTCACCATCATGCTGTACATTAAATATACAGAATGTATTCATCTTACAATTGCAAGTTCATGCTCTTTGACAAATATCTCTTCATTTTTCACAACCGCCAGTACATGGTAACCACAATTTCACTCTCTGTTTGTATAAGTTCAGCTATTTTAGATTCCATATATATGTGAGATCATGCAGTATTTGTTTTTCTGTGACTGACTTACATCACTTAGCATAATGTCCTCCAGTCTCACCCATGTTATTGAAAATGGTAAGATTTATTGCTTTTTTAAGACCAAGTAATACTCCATTGAGCATATCTCTGTTTCTCTTCTATCTCTCTATCTATCTACTGACCTCATTTTCTTTATCCATTCACCATCAATGAACACATAGATCATTTCTATAGCTTGGCTATTGTGAACAAAGCTGCACTGAACATGAGGTATTACTGTTCTTGATTTCATTTCCCTTAAATATACACCTAGATGTGGGATTGCTAGATCAAATATGGTAGTGTTATTTTTTTTTTCTTCTGCAGTTTTGTGTTTTATTTTTCTAGGAATTTGTTCATTTCTCTACATTTTCACATTTACTGGCATAGAGTTGCATCTAAAATCTGATCTGAAATATGTTCTCTTCCACATTCTTGATACTGGTTGTTTATGCCATCACTTTTTTCTTCACCAGTTTTACTAGGAGCTTGACAATGTTATTAGTCTGGTAGTGTTATTTTTAAATTTCTTAAGAATTTCTATACTATTTTTCATAATGGCTGTACAAATTTATATCCTCACCAATAGTGTTCAAGCGTCCCCTTTACAGCCTGAACCTTCCTAACAAGTTTGAAGTGGTATCTCATTGGGGTTTTTTGATATTGCACTTTCTTGGACATTTATATGTCTTCTTTGGAAAAACGTATATTTAAGGCCATTGCCCAGGTGGGTGATTTTTTTTTCTGATATTGATTTGTATAAGTTATTTGTATATTTGAATATTAACACTTTATTAGCTAAATAGCTTGCAAATATATTCTGCCATTCATAGGTTACCTTTTATGTTCTAGAATGTTCTCTTTCCTTGTTTGGGACTTTTTAGTTTGATGTGGCCCCACTTGTCTATTTTTGCTTTTGTTGCCTGTACTGTGGAGTCTTTTTCAGAAAATATTTGCTAAGGCCAGTATCAGTTAACTTTCTCCCTAAGCTTCTTTCAAGAAGTTTTATGGTTTAGGGTCTTACATTTAAGACTATTTATTTCGAGTAAAATGTTGTATGTATCATGTAAGACAAGCAACAAATTTCATTTCTTTTTACATAGATAGCCAGTTATCGAAGACATAATTCTTTTCCCATACTGTATTCTTGGTGCCATTGTTCAAAATTAGTTGGCTGTAAATGTATGGGTTTATTTCTGGGCTTTCTATTCTGGCCCATTGGTATATGTGCCTTCTGTATACATATATTGGTTTTATTCCAATGTCACAATCTTTTGATTACTACAGCTTTATAATATAATTTGAAATCAGGAAATGTGATGCCTCCAAATTTTTTCATCTTCCTTAGGATCACTGTGGCTATTTTAGTTTTGGGGGTTCTATACAAATATCAGATTTTTTTTCTGTGAAAAATACCTTTGGAATTTTAATAAGATTAAATGTTAACAGGGTTTGAATCCATAAATCAATTTGCATAGTATGACATTTTGGGTAGTAAGACAACAGTCTCCCAAAGCAGGACTTCCTCCCAGCTGCTATCAAGGGCTGGCATTGCATGTTTGCAGGTTTTCCAGGTGCATAGCACAAGCTGCTGATGGAGCTACCATTCTGCCGTCTGGAGGATGACAGCCTCTTCTCACAGCTCCACTAGGTAGTGCCCCAGTGCGTACTGTGTGAGGGCTTCCACATTTCCCTTTTGCACTGCCTTAGCAGAGGCTCTCCATGAGTGCCCCGCCCCGGCAGCAAACTTCTACCTGGACATCCAGGAATTTCCATCCATCCTCTAAAATCTAGGTAGAAGTTCCCAAACCTCAATCCTTGATTACTGTGCCCTCCCATGCTCAACACCATTTGTATACTGCCAAGGCTTGGGGCCTGCATCCTCTGAAGCAATGGCCCAAGTTCTACCTTGGGCCCTTTTAACCATGGCTAGAGTGGCTAGGATGCAGGGTACCAAGTTCCAAGGCTGCACACAGCATGGGAACCCTGAGCCCAGCCCATGAAACCATTTTTCCTCCTAGGCCTATAGGCCTGTGATGGGAGGAGCTGCCTCAAAGCTCTCTGACATGCCCTGAAGAAATTTTGCCTATTGTTTTTGGTGACTAACATTTAGCTTCTCATTAGGTATGCAATTTTTTGCAGCTGGCTTGAATTCCCCCTCAGAAAATTGACTTTTCTTTTCTATGACATCATCAGGCTGCAAACTTTTATGCTGTTTCTCTTTTAAAACGAATTCTTTTGACAGCACCCATCACCTCTTGAATGCTTTCTTACTTACAAATTTCTCCTGCCAGATACCCTAAATTGTCTCCATTTTGTTCAAAGTTCTACAAATATCTAGGGAAAGAGCAAAATGTCACCAGTCTTTTTGCTAAAATGTAGCAAGAGTCACCTTAACTCCAGTTCTCAAAAAATTTCTCATTTCCATTTGAGAACACCTCAGCTTGGATTTAATTATCCATATTACTATCAACATTTTGGTCAAAGCCATTTAACAAGTTTCTAAGAGGTCCAAACATTTCTACATTTTTCTGTATTCTTCTGAGCCCTCCAAACTGCTCCAATCTCTGCCTGTTACTCAGTAACTTCCACATTTTTGGGTACCTTTACAGCAGTACCCCACTCTCTGTACCAATTTACTGTATTGGTCTGTCCTCATTCTGCTAATAAAGACATACCCAAGACTGGGTAATTTTTTAAAAAAAAAAAGGTTTTATGGGCTCACAGTCCCACATGGCTGAGGAGGTCGCATAATCATGGCAGAAGGTGAAAGGCAAACCTTACATAGAGGCAGACATGAGAGCCAAGTGCAAGGGGTTACTCCTTACAAAACCAGCAGACCCTATGAGACTTATTCACTACCATGAGGACAATATGGGGAAACCAGCCCCCATGAATCAATCATCTCCTGGTGGGTCCCTCTCACAAAATATAGAAAGTATGGGAGTTACAATTCCATATGAGATTTGGGTGGGGACACAGCCAAACTCCATAATTTAGTGTTTAGTATAATTAGTTTCTATATTGCTATATTAGTTCTAATATTTTTTAATGAAATGTTCATAATTTTCTCTATGTAAAAGAAACTTTGGTGTCCTTTGCATTGTTTGCTTTTTTTCCAAAGTCTCTAAAGTCTGATATTATTTCTCCACTTATTTGTGTCTATTATTTGAATAGAACTATTTACTAAATTTGTTTTTCTGATACTGAATTGTAAAGAACAAAGAAAATATAGTATTACTATTTTTAATATCACCACCCTACTGTATCAAAGATTTTAGAATAATATAACCTGTTGTTTTTACTGTGGTTAGCCAGTCTATTACAGCCCTGCCAAGTGTAATTTGGTGCTGTTTATCTAAATGATACATTTTTAACTTTTATTTCCACAGAGAAATAAAAAGCATGCATCACATATTGAATTGCTGAAATAGTGAGAATTATTTTGTAATTTTTCAATATTGAAATATTTATTCTATAAAAGTTTAATAATATGTTATAATTGCTCATTGTCTCTCTCTCTCTCTCTCTCTCTCTCTCTCTCTCTC
>NW_016107591.1:2387280-2398899 GCF_001604975.1 Cebus imitator | reverse complement strand
TTGCTCTATCCCAAAGGCTGGAGTGCAGTGGTGCATCTGAGCTCACTGCAACCCCTGCCTCCTGGGTTCAAGCAATTCTCCTGCCTCAGCCTCCTGAGTAGCTGGGATTACAGGTGCCTGCCACCATGCCCAGCTAATTTTTTGTATTTTTAGTATAGACAGGGTTTTGCCCTGTTGGCCTGGCTTGTCTTGAACTCCTGACCTCAGGTGATATGCCCACCTCGTCTTCTCAAAGTGCTGGGGGTTACAGGCATGTGTCACTGCACGCAGCTTATTTTAACTTTTTATTTCTTACAATAACACAGTTTAAAACACCAACACATTGTACAGCTGTACAAAAACATTTTTGTATCCTTATTCTATAAGCTATTTGTCTATTTTTAAATTTTTAAGAGATACTTATTTTGTACACCTTTTGGTTAAGAGCTAGGACCCAAACACAAGCATTAATTTAAGCTTATACGGAATTAGAACTATCAACATCACCGCCTTCCACCTCTCCGTCTTGTCCTACTGGAAGGTCTTCAGGAGCAATAATACGTATCGCACTGTCATCGCCTACGATAACAATGCCTTCTTCTGGAATACCTCCTGAAGCACCTACCTGAGGCTGTTTTAGAGTTAACATTTTTAATTTTATAAGTAGGGGAAATACACTATAAAATAACTTTGAAAGCATAGTAATAGCAAATACATAAACCAGTAACATCTTTGCTTATTATGATGATGAAGTATTACGTACTATGTATAACTGTATTTTTAGATTTTTATACACTAAGTTTGCTTGGAACAGCATCATCACAAACGCATGAGAAATGTGTTGTGCTATGATGTTATGACAGCTACGACATCACTAGGAGATAGGGAATCTTTTTAGCTCCGTTATAATCTTGTAAGACCACTGTCCCATTTATGTGGTCTTTCATTGATCAAAACATTGTTATTCAGTGCATGACCAAATATCTGTCTTTGTATGTGTAGTATATGACAGTTTCTTACAAAGCAGTAGCACCATTATCTTTTTCTAATACAATTAGCAATCATCCCAAAATGTAATGTAATACACAGTTCATATTCAAATGTCTCAAATCGTATTTCCCAGCTATTTTGTTTTACAAACTGCAATCTAATCAAGCCTTTTTTGGTTACATTTTTTGCTATATTTTAGTGCCAATTTTTATCACTTATAACACTGAACAATGGACCCAACTGTTGTTGTTGATGTTTCAAAACATTGATTTTTGAGAAAACTAAGTCAGTTTTCATGTAGAAAGTAACAGGTCCTGGATTTGTTTGATTGTGTTCCTATGCTATTTCATGTGTTCTTCTGCCCCTGAAAAATCTACGTTAAGTCTAGAGACTTGGCTACATTGCAGCTAAATTGTGTGGCAGGGACTCTTCATAAGTGAAGATGTCTACTTCATACCATGTTATCTCAGGAGCCACTAAATGTTCTTTTGTCTCACCCTCGGAGATTATTTTTGTATCACTTGGTTAGTGACTACTAGCTCTACCCATTGTAAATGTCTATTATTCATTTTTAATTGCTAATTAATACATCAGGTCATAATTTGAAAACATAAAATGACTTATTTCTTAATACATTTTCTACTGTTAATTTTCAGCTTCATAGATGAGCCTCACCTTAATTTATGACTACACTGAGGGCTGTAAAATGATGATTTCTAAGTTTTCCTGCTGTATTTATTAGCAGCTATTACTGTGTAAATCATGTCACTATGGATTCATGAACTTCTTTATTTCTACATGTTAATCACATAATGCTCTCTAGGTGCTAAAAGTATCCCAAATGTATGCTGTGAGAACCGCTTTAAACTTGCCCCTGTGAACTTTAACATTACGGTTACTTTCTGTTTGTTTTGTTTATTGTTTACATCCTGGAAGAATAAGAGACCCAGATTAATGCTATACTTTTTCTGCTCAGACTTGGCATCAACCATTTCTCCAGAGGTATGTGATTCTTCTCAGTAGGTAATGACATTTAAATACAAATGAAGTTGAAACATATGATTTTTTTTTTTTTTAATAGAGTCTCACTTTGCTGCCAGGCTGGAATGCAATGGTGCCATCTCGGCTCACTGCAATCTCCACCTTCCAAGTTCAAGCTGATTCTCCTGCCTCAGCCCCACAAGCGGCTGGGATTACAGGAGCACGCCACCACACCCAGTTGATTGCTGTATTTTTAGTAGAGAGAGGGTTTCACCATGTTGGTCTCGATCTCATGACCTCGTGATTCACCTGCCCCGGCCTCTCAGAGTGCTGGGATTACAGATGTAAGTCATGGCACCCGGCCTAAACACATGTTATTTAAAGACAATGATCTGGGTGCTGGCTGTATAATCATTGCTAAAGTGTCATTTATTTTAGACCTAAAGGTATGATTTTATGTTAACGTGCAATTCAAATTACAGGACTTTGTCCTAAATAAAAATAATTACTTTTATTTTATATTTGTTTCTACATTCTTTAAGAACAATGAAAATGTGAGACCTACTTACAGTAATATATTAGATATACATTCTAGAATATAAATGTTTATTTTCATATAAGGAAATACATATAAATTTGTATGTTTCTATATATAATAGTTTAAACACTGCAATATGAATGTCACTACTATAAGTAAACCTGACAAATAAAATATAAGACATTTTTATGTTTTAAAATTTTTTTAAAAAAAGGAAAAACATATGAAGAACTTAAGTCAAAACACTTTGTTCCAAATTACTTGAAACAATTCTTTCCTCTATAAAGTAGTCAGGGGTCTCTAGAGGGACAGAACAAACAGGATAGATGCATATATGAAGGGGAATTTATTAAGAAATATTGACTCACGTGATCACAAGGTGATCTTCCACAATAGACCGTCTGCAAGATGACGAGCAAGGAAGGGATTCTCAGTCCCAAAAACCCCAAGAGTAGGGAAGCCGACCGTGCAGCCTTCTGTCTGTGGTCGAAGGCTGGAGAGTCCCTGGCAAACCACTGGTGTAATTCCAAAAGTCCAAAACCTGAAGAACTCTGAGTCTGATGGTTGAGCGCAGGAAGCATCCAGCATAGTAGAAAGGTGAAGGCTAGAAGACTCAGCATGTCTGCTTTTTTCACCTTCTTCTGCCTGCTTTATTCCAGCTGTGCTGGCAGCTGATTAGATGGTGACCACCCAGAGTGGGGGCGAGTCTGCCTCTCCCAGTCCATTGACTCAGCTGTCAGTCTCCTTTGGCAACACCCTCACAGACATACCCAGGATCAATGCTTTGCATCCTTCAATCAAATCAAGTTGACACTTAATATTAACTCTCACACTCTATGTGGTTGTATTCTGAAATTTGATATATATTTTAGTTTATTAGTTTTCCTCTTCAATACAATTTTAATTTTCCCTGTGAATGCAATTTTATATTTTAATATGTAAAATTTATCCATATATGTATCTATCTATATCTAATAATGAAATTTCAAGATAAAATTTTAATACCCTCATTATGTCTTCACTCTAAAACTATTCAATCATGCTACCATGCTACAATTAGGCTGTGTCCAAGTGTTATGAATAAAACTGTAATCAGTAACGTTGAACATGTGCTGTTTCCTATTTATGGAAATATTTCTCTATAGATTGTTGGTTTGGAGGATACACACACGTATAATTTTTTCAGATGGTTTCTGTTTTCACTTCACAGGTTTTATACTGTTTTGGACTCTGACTGACAATAGTTAAGAGTTCCTTTCCCCAGACTTATCATCAGAGTGTGCTGTGAGTTTTCAATTGTTGCCAAAATGACAGGTTAATAATGGCATCTCAGGATCATTTAATCAATGTCCAATGTAGTGAAAGAGAATGTGATGCTTCGGATAGTAAGTTATAGATTCAGAAGAAAACCCATATATTCTTTTTCATTTTTGTTCAGTGGTGGATTCTCTGATTAACTTCTCAAATAAAATGTACCTCATCCCAATAAAACAACTCTGAGATGGGACAGAACTACCAAGTAAGTCATTTTAAGTTGTTAGAGGAGATTCATACAATTTCTGAGCTGTTACATTGTATAAAGAGTATCTTCTGTGCAATTCCTATAAAAACCTGTATACTTAAAGCTGCTAAATTATGACTAGACAAAACATCAGTTGGAGCAGGCAGCCTTTGTGTTACGTAGTTAGACCATAGCTCCAACACTTATGGCATGCATTAACGTTGGAGAATAAGATAAAAAAAAGCTTCCATCAATGTTTACTTATTCGGTAAGAATGGCAGCTCTAGGCCAAGTGCGGTTGCTAATGCCAGTAATCCAACCACTGTGGGAGGCCAACGTGGGTGGAGCATCTGACGTCAGGAGTTTGCGATCAGCCTGTCCAACATGAAAAAACCTCGTCTCTACTAAAAATACAAAAATTAGCCGGGCATGGTGGCGAGCACTTGTTATTCCAGCTACTCAGGGGGCTGAGGCAGGAGAATCATTTGGACCTGGGAGGCAGAGGTTGCAGTGAGCCAGGATGGTGCCACTGTAATCCAGCCTGGGCTACAAGAGCAAAAGTCCGTTAAAAAAAAAAGAATGGAAACTCTAACCAATGACATTATAACTACATTATATTCAAAATAAAATTGTGATCTAGAATTAGAAATAAAAATATGAATTATCTGCTACTTACATCATCTGCAGAGGGTCAAGCATTGAGTAATAAAGATACGATTAGATCTCATTTGTTTTGAATTCCAATCTTCTTTCTCATAATTACCATTGTGGGCAAATATGATGCTGGCAAATTTAGAATGACAAGATGTTGATCTTTCCCCTTAACTTTCCCATGGAATAAAAAATAAAATATAAATGACTCCCAATTTTGCCCTTTTAGTAAAAGACTTAAAGAAGCATTAAAAAAGCCAAGACACTAATAAGAAATTATATCATTAAATAATTCTTCATGATTATAAAGCAAAATTGAACAGTATGGTTATTTTCTATGCCCAAGAGGCATTGGCATCATCAATCTCCAATCAGGCACTAGGGGGCAGTAGTGCTCCTCTTATTCTGTGTTGTCCTATGGTTTTTTTGAGTATTGCTGGCTTTTCAGGGTTTTTCTACGTTGATAGCTAGATATTGTATACTACAATAGTTTTTTTTTTTTACTGTGTTTCTCTGCTATAGATGATTTTTACATAATTATGGTGTAATGAAATAATACAACATATCATTTCAATAGTTTTACTACAGCACAAATACAGGAATTGTTTCTTTTTCTAAGTAATCTAAAAACAAACGATAAAAATGTTCCATGCATACCGGAGAAAAAAGAGAAAACTCCAAAAATACATCACAAAACGAAGGCATCAGATCATGAACTAAAGAAATTTAATTAGATAGTGATAAAACTATGAGATTGTTAGAACATACAATTGAATTATATAACAAAGATGATAGTACTAGTTAATACTTAGCAACAAGTCATTGAAATTCAGAAACTGTATTAATTTTAGCTCTGTTTGGCAAATAACAAGTAATATACTTTCCCTATTTTAAATAAATTTAATTTATAAAGAAATATATAAATTGTTTTAAAAGTACAGTATTTTATTTAATATTCATGCTAATTACTAAGTAGAAAAGTAGAATTATTAAAATTATTTAATGTAAATTCTATACAACATAACTTGTGTTTGATATTTGTTCTTCTTGTTCCATTTCTATCTTGCTTTTTAAAATTTTACTTCTCCTATTCACTTATTAATAAAAATAAGTTAACTTTTGAGAGGACAATAAATAAATCTCTAATAAAACAAAACAGTGGATTTCATTATTTGTGTATCACCTATAACACTCCCCAACTGATAAAAACAATAATGTGTTTTGGCTACCTAAAAGATACTGTCATTATGTTTAAAATTGTATTTTTCTACTTAATATATTGGCTTCTGGTTTACAAATTGAGAAAGAAACGGACTTTCTTGTGCTATTTTTTGTAATGTTTTTAGTACTAGTAACCTTAGCATGAAAATATACATGCTATTATCATTAAAAATAAAAATGTTGAGTGGTTAAAGAAGTATAAATGACAAACCATTCTATAAAAGTCCCAAGCCTCATCTTCAGCTGGTGTATTATGCATCTAAAAACTCCACCTTCACACTAGTGTCAGGTACTTCCCAGGTACAATTTGTTCACTTACTTTCTTTAGCTTTAAAAGACTGGAAATCTCTTATAAAAGTACAGAGGAAATACATACTAGTAGTGGTTTCAATTGCTGCAAATGGATTGCAAACAAGCAGATCAAACAATATTTTAAAAGCCATCCAGGTACCCAGAAGAGCATCCCTACTCCACCTTTGTAAATGCAGAAAGGGCCCTTGTTGGGAAGTCAAAGAAAACCTGGAAAACATCTCAGCAAAGATAAAATTGGTCATCCTATATATTTCACTGTTTGAATTTCCAAACACGGTTTAATTTTCCATATACTTTGCTTACTGAAATAGAAGAAATGTTAGCTTTTGTTTGATGATGGGCTTCTACAAAAATAATCTATGAAATGGAAAAAATCAAAATGAGGGCATTAACTGTGAATCTCTAATTACCTTTCTAACCAGAATATTGATTCCTGATATCTCTTGTCCTGGTAACACTGAAGAAATCAGTGTTGGACTCACACATGGACATCCATGGCAAGTGAAAGACAGGAAATAATGTTGTATACATTACAATCACAGTTTCTCAAATGTACAATAGAACACCAGAACTTGTTCATCAGATCTGACAGTAACTCTGTACCTGTTGACCATTCTCTTTATCTCCCAATCCTCCCTATTCTTCTCTCTGGTGAAACTAGGCCTTGTTTTAGGTCTTACAGCAGAAGATTTCTGCTACTCATGTTCAGTGTGCTGTTAGCTGTGGATTTGTCATATGTGACTCAATATCTTGAGATATGATTCATCTGTACCTAGTTTGTTAAAAGTGCTTATGAAGAAAGAATGTAAATTTTATCAAATACTTTTTTAGTCTATTGAAATATCATTTGATTTTTATTCTTCATTTTGTTAATATTATGTATTACGTTTATTGATTCTTGTATGTTGAACCATCTTTGCACTCCTGGGATAAATACCACTTTATCACAGTGAGTGAACATTTTAATGTAGCATTAAATTTGATTTGCTAGTATTTTGTTAAAGATATTTTTATCTATCTTTATCAGAGAGATTAGCCTGTAGGCCTTTTGATTTGTTTTGTTTTGTTTTGTTTCTTCTCTGGTTTTATTGTCAGTATACAGCTGATCTCATAGAATAAGCTTGGAAAAATTTCCTCTTCTTCAATTTTTTGGAAAAGTTAGAATTAGTATTCACTCCTCTTAAATATTTGGTAGAATTCAGTAGTTAAGCCTGTAGGTCCTGGGCTTTTCTTTGAGGGGAGATATTTTGTTACTGATTCAATCTTATTACTCATTATTGGTCTGCCTAGACGTTTTTATTTCTTCATGATTCACCTTTGGTAGGTTGAATCCATGAATTCATTTATTTCTGCTAGGTTTTCCAAACTGTTAGAGTATAGTTGTTCATAGCAGTCTTTTATGATTCTCTGTATTTCTGTGGTATCAATTGTAATGCCATCTTTTTAATCTTTAATTTCATTTATTTGGGACTTCTCATTTTTAAGAAGTTAGTCTAAATAAGGTTTGTTAATTTTATTTATCTTTAACAAAAACTATTACTCTTTGTAATTTTTTATTCTCTGTTTATTTTTGTTCTGTTTTTAATAACTTTGGGTTTAGTTTGTTCTTGTTTTTCTAGTTACTTGACATGCAATGTTAGATTTTTAATTGATGCCTCTCCTTTTTCAGTGTAGGTATTTATTGCTATAAACTTTCCTAAAAAATTGACTCTTGCTGTATATCACAGATTTTAGTATCTTGTGTTTTCAATTTCATTTATCTTATTTTTTAAATTTTTATTTCAATTTCTTTATTTACACATTGGTTGGTCAGCAGTCTGTATTTTAATTTTCATATACTTGTGAAGTTTCTGAGGTTTATCCTGTTAATTTTTAGTATTATACAATTGTGATCAGTAAAGAAAGTATATGTTATTTTAATCTTACATTTATTCAGACATTTTGTAGCTTAACATCTGATCTATACTAGTGGACGTTCTCTGTGCGGTTGAGAAAATTGTGTATTTTGCGGCTGTTGCATAGTATTTTCTGTCAATGTCTATTAGGTTCATTTGGCCTGGAGTGTAATTTAAACCTATCTCTTTTTTTGTTGATTTTCCATCTGAATGATCTGTCCATTGATGAAAGAGGGGAGTAGAAGTTTGCTATGCTTATTGTTTTGCACTCTCTTTCTCTTTTTAGATCTATTAATATTTGCCTTTTATATTTATGTGTTCTGATATTGGAGACAGATATAATTATAATTTTTGTTTTATCTTTCTGAATTCATCCTATCATTATTTTCATTATTTAATGACTTTCTCTGTCACTTTTTACAGTTTTTGAATTAAAGTCTATTTTATCTCATGTTAGTATAGCCATTCCTTCTCTTTTTGGTTACATTGCATGGAATATCATTCTCCAGTCTTTTCATTTTAGTCCGTGTCATTACAGGTAAAGTGAGTCTTTTGTAGGCAGAATACATTTTAGCCATGTTTTTAAATTTCTTTCAGCCACTCTACATATTTTATTGGATAATCTAATCTATTTACACTCAAGGTAATTATTGTTAGGTAAGGTCTTACTATTGCCATTTTGTTAATTGTTTTCTAAATCATTTTTTCTTCTCTTACTAGCTTCTTTCATGGTTAAGTGATTTTCTCTAGGAGTGTGTTTCATTCCTTGCTTTTTCATTTTGATTGTATCTATTATAGGCTTTTGTTTCATGGTTATAATGAGGCTTACAAAATTATCTCGTAGTTATATTAAGATAATATTAAGCAGATAATAACTTAATTTTGATCACACACACACAATAAAGAAAGAAAAACAAGAGGAAATAAATACTACTTGTTACTTCAAGGCTGAACTCTGGCCTTTCTTTTTTCTTTCCCAAGTTTCTATCTAGGGAAACTGGGGGAGTCATGTCACAAACCATAAAATCTCTTAAAATATATTTTTTATTAATCTAGTATAATGTGGCTTACTTTTTAACCTGACTCAGGTATAAAAACATCACATGGCAGATAGCAGATCCCCTAATCTTAACTCAAGCATTTTTCTACTGACTTTGAGTCTTTAAACAACAGCATAACTCTCTCAACTGATTGCCCACTAAAGAATTCTTAAAATCCACCTACGATTTGAAACCCTCACTTCAAGGCATCTCACCTTTACAGACAGAACCAATATAGACTTTCCACATATTGATTTATGATTTTACCTGTAATTTCTGCCTCCTTAAAAGTATAAAACCAAACCCTAACTTGACCACCACGGGTGCATTTTCTCACCATCTCTTGAGACTCTGTAATGGCAGACTTCAGTCACTCAATAAGTATCTTTAAATATTTTGGGAGAATTTGTTTTTCTGACATCCCTTCCTCCCCCTCCCTCTGAAATTTGAATATACGATGTAATAATTTTCACTTATTTATATTGCATGTCCTTTAAGAAATTATTGTCGTTTTATCTTTTAACCCTCATAATAAAGATATAAGTGATTTATAGCCTTATGAACATATTATTAGAGTATTCAGAATTTCACCGTGTACTTCCTTTTACTAGCAAGTTGTACACAGGCATACCTCATTTTATTGCACTTTGCTTTATTTTGCTTCACAGATATTGAATGTTTTGCAAATTGAATATTTGTGGCAGCACCGTAATAGAAAAGTCTATGGACGCTAGTTTCTCAACAGCATGTGCTCATTTTGTGTCTTTTTGGTAAATTTGCAACATTTCAAGCATTTTCATTAGTGTTACAACTGTTATGTTAATCTGTTATCAGTGATCTTTGATGTCACTTTTATAATTGTTTTGGATCACTATGAACTTCACCGATCCGGAATAGTCAACTATTTCTATGTGTTCTGACTGCTCCACTGACCAGTTGTTCTCATCAATCTCCCCACCATCAGGCCTCCTTATTTCCTGAGACATGACAACATTGAAATTAGGCCAATTAATAACCCTTCAATGGCCTCTAAGTGCTCAAATGAAAAGAAGAGTTGCATGTCTTTCACTTTAAATCAAGAGCTAGAAATGAGGAAGCTTAGTGATGAAGACACGTCTAAAGCCACAATAGGCTGAAAGCAGGGCTTCTGCCCCAAAATAGCCAAGTTGTGAATGCAAAGGAAATTTTTTTCTAAGCTTAGTGTAGTGGCACTGTCATAGCCAAAATTATTATCAAATATAAGAGAATTAAAATACATATATACATTTTTAAGTCACATTCTGTCATAATGACTTCTAAATGACTTAACTGTCATTTAATTTCAGAGTCCTGTATCCTCTCAGATTCAATAGGGAAAATTCTTTTCTATGCTCACATAGAATTCGATGGTTGATGTCATGTAATTGGAAAGAATGAAGTGATGAGAATGACCACATTCCTGCCATATTTGCCATAAACACATAGAAATGATTAAATCATGTTCTGGAAAACATTTAAGACTTGGATAACTAAAGGAAGAAGACAGGTGTCAAATATAAATTGAGAAAATTAAAGGCAAGGTGTTTAATGCTGATGTCATGGCAAAGAAGAAAAGAGAAGACCTGGATATACACACTATGGGTTCACTAAGGGCTTAAAGCTGAAGTTCTAATGCCCATGCCGGGGCAGGAGCGGTAATAATACAGCTACAACTCCAAGTATTAAATATCGAATAAGAAAAGAGACAAACTATACTAAGAAAGAGGAAAAGTATAAACTGAATAAAAGTATATCATATGAGAATTAAAAATATATATATTTTAAAATTCAATTTGCCTTATCTGACTCTGCAAACTTACTTCAAAGCTCTGTGATGCCTTCAGTTACTTTTAATATTTTTTTTCAGTGTTTTCAGTGATTTCCAGTTTTCTTGTCATTGTGAGGATAAGAATTAATGAATACTGCTTTCTTTCCAAATATATACTCTGGCATGGGATTTTGTTAGGAACAATTGATCTGAGTATGTCTCATAAATGATTAAATAATTTAAATGTTCATTTCCAAGGATGCATTCAATCTAAAGGTGGAGTTCTTACGTATTGCTTGTAGAAGCATTTTACATGCTGTTTACACATATGAATGTGATGGCTAATGGAGTTATACAAGTAATTTACACATCACCTTCTATTCCTAGTGATATTTCAAGGAGCACATCATTAAATGTTCTTTTGAGCTGCTCTCAATTACGTCATCACTTTAATAAAATGTCAGTAAGGACACATTTTGACTCATTTCAAGGGTCAAGGCTTACTCCAAGGTAAGGATGAGCACCATATGTCTGAAATCACATCCTGTAACTTCAGCTTATCATATAAATATGATTTTCAATCCACAACTGAGTCCATGCCACCAATTAAAAACACTAAATATAGAAATTATACAACTCCAATGTTACTAACAATTAGCACACATTTTATGTATGTTTAACTTTTTAGTACTCATTGAAGGTGGAATTATGTTGTACAATGTTAG
>NW_016107591.1:2320982-2387010 GCF_001604975.1 Cebus imitator | reverse complement strand
CCACCCACCTCGGCCTCCCAAAGTGCTGGGATTATAGGTATGAGCCACCGCGCCCAACCAGCTTTGTGTGTTAACACTATTATGTTTAATTCTAAGAGGAAGGTACATAACTAAAATTAGTTCTACATAAAGTATTAATGGCTACTCCTATAGGAACAGATAGCGTGATCAATTTTATAATGATTGATTTTATAAATTTGTGGTGGAACTTTATTTACTTTTTGGCTTTGTTACCATGCGCCTTTTTACTTTATTTTACAGAAATTTTATCTATGACTGCCAGCATTTCCAGATTTACATGATTCCATTTTTACAATTTGCAGTCTCTGAGAAATGAGATTTTCTTTCTCTTCTTCAGAGGGTAGAGGAAAAGGTCTGATTATTCTTGTTACTTTGCACAAATCCACATAGACCACAAAGACAAAGGCTTGAACCACAGTTTGAGTCTTGACAGAATGCCTTGTAATCCCATCAGAAAAGGAGAAGGTGAAGGTCTGTACAGGCTACTCCAAGGCCTGTTACATTCTCGTCTGTATTCACTGATGAGGCTGTCAGGAGAGAGTTTTCATTGTCTCTCAGATTCTAGGGAAGTATGAGGCTTTCTGTCCCATACTTCTTGAAATAGAGCTGTGGAATATAAGATAACGTAGCCGCAGTGTAGAATGGACTCCTCATCAACGGGATATCTGTCCTACAACTCACATGACAGTTTTTTGCCCCTTTTGTTTGTGTCATCCCTTTTTCTATGTGGGACAAGGATAATGAGGAGGTGGTACTTTAGATTTCTTCTTCTTTTTGTTGTCTGTGTAAGCAATAAACTGCCTAATGTAAAAATGGCTGTCTCATTAAATTTTTACCAGTCAGATCAGTCAGGCAGTGGCCTTGCTTTGTCCTATGTGTTATTGACACAAAAATAAAATGCCCATGTAAGTTGTCATGGAAAGAGAGAGAGAGAGAAGAGGTAATGTTTTTTAATAATGTGTAGAAGCAATTCAAAAACTATGGAAGACAAAAATATTAAATTGCATCTAATATACAATTCAACAAAAGATACTTTTTAAGACTTAAAAAAAACTTACACATTTTATATGTATTAGTTTTCTATGGCCACTGTAACAAATAACCAGAAATTTAATGCCTTAAAACAATACAAGTTTATTATCTTTGAGTTTTGGGTTGCTCTAAGGAAGAATCCATTTCCTTGCCTTTTCCAGCAATTAGAGGCTGCCCACATTTATTGGCTCATCATTCTCTTCTCCCATTTTCAATGCCAAGAGGATTGCATCACTATCACCATTCTTCTGTCATCATATCTCTCTCTCACTACAGCTGAAAAATGTTCTCTGCTTTTAAGACTTATGTAATTAGATTGGGCTCACACAGATAATAATAATCCAGGATAATCTCATTATCTCAAGGTCCTTAGTGTAACGACATCTTCAAAGTCTTTTTTGCCATGTAAGGTAATCTATTCACAGTTTCTAAAGATTAGGATGTGGACATAGTGCTAGGTTGGGAGGGGGTTATTCTGCCTATCACACTTTACCCATGAGAAATTGCTGAGAAAAGTGCTCAGTTTTTAAAAAAAAAACATATTTGTGGTTGTGCTTTTGGCAATGCTAGTGGGAATGGATAAAATTAAAATTGAGTCCACAGTTCTAAATCCATGGAAGAAAGCTAGAGTTAGCACAAACGGATGCTAGCCAAAAATAATGAAAGTATCATGGTCATTGTGAAAAGCAGAAGAACAGATGGACCATTCAGGACTCCAAGTGGTCTGACATGCAGAAACCTCACTGAAAATGTATGACTCTCATGCATTAAATCAACAGGCAGTTAAGCAACCAAGCAACAGGGAACTAAGTACGTAATGGGTAAAGGTAAGATTTCATTATTAAAAACATCTGGGTCACCACATGAACCACAGTGCTCAAAGAACATGGCCCCGTCCTGTCTCTAAGCCTACACAATAAATCCAAGCACTCTTACAAAACACGTGGGTGAGCCTCCCAAGGAATTTTGCTATTGCATCAGATATGTTTATAGGATATATTGATCTGACCCTTCCCCAAATGCCATTGCCACTCACTCTCTAACCAAGTAAGTAACTCCAAATTAGCACAAGTTTCAGCATGTAACTTTGGCTGATCTTTCAGCATCAATTTGATTGTTTAGTGTCCTTACTTAACCTGGTGTTGATTATATTAAATATCACTTTAGCCAAAATCAAAGATGTCTAATATGCAGATGTTTTGATTCCTTCCTTTAATCTTTTTAAAATTATACTTTAAGCTCTGGCATACATATGCAGATTGTGCAGGATTGTTACACATGCCATAGGGAATTGCTGCATCTATCACCCCATCACCTACATTAGGTATTTCTCCTATTGTTATACCTCCCTGATCCTTGCCCTCTCCACCCACTGCTATCTCTCCACTAGCTCCCCCATGCCTCAACAGGCCCCAGTGTGTGATGTCCCCCCACCCCCGTGTCCATGTGTTCTTATTGTTCAACACCCACTTATGGGTGAGAACATGCGGTATTTGGTTTTCTGTTCTTGTGTCGGTTTGCTGAGATTGATGGTTTCCAGCTTCATTAATGTCCCTACAAAGGACATGACCTCATCCTTTCTTATGGCTGCATAGTATTCCATAATGTATATATGCTACATTTTCTTTATACAATCTATCATTGATGGGCATTTGGGTTGGTTCCAAGTCTTTGCTATTGTAAACAGTGCTGCAATGAACATACATGTGCATGTGTCTTTATAATAGAACAATTTATAATCCTTTGGGTATATACCCAGTAATGGGATTGCTGGATCAAATCGTATTTGTATTTCTAGATTCTTGAGGAATTGCCACACTGTCTTCCACATGGTTGAACTAATTTACACTCCCACCAACAGTGTAAAAGTGTTTCTATTTCTCCACATCCTCTCCAGCATCTATTGCCTTTGGATTTTTTAATGATCACCATTCTAAGTAGTGTGAGATGGTATCTCAATGTGGTTTTGATTTGCATTTCTCTAATGATCAGTGATGATGAGCATTTATTCATATGTTTTTTGGCCACATAAATGTCTTCTTTTAAAAAGTGCCTGTTCATGTCCTTCACCCACTTTTGATGGGGTGGTTTGCTTTTTTCCTTGTAAATTTGTTTTAGTTCTTTGTAGATTCTGGATATTGGCCCTTTGTCAGATGGGTAGATTGCAATTTTTTTTTCCCATTCTGTTGGTTGCTGATTAGCCCTAATGATTGTTCCTTTTGCTGTGCAGAAACTGTTAACTTTAATGAGATCCCATTTGTCTATCTTGGCTTTTGTTGCCGTTGATTTTGGAGTTTTAGTCATGAAGTCCTTGCCTATGCCTATGTGCTGAAAGGTATTGCCTAGGTTTTCTTCATTGGTTTTTATGGTGTTAGGGCTTAGGTTTAAATCTTTAATCCATTTGGAGTTAATTTTAGTGTAAGGTATAAGGAAAGGGTCCAGTTTCTGCTTTCTGCACAAGGCTATCCAGTTTTCCCAACACAATTTATTAAACAGGAATCCTTTCCCCATTGCTTGCTTTTGTCAGGCTTGTCAAAGATCAGATGGTTGTAGATCTGTGGCATTACTTCCAAGGACTCTGTTCTGTTCCACTGGTCTATACCTCAGTTTTGGTACCAGTAGCATGCTGGCTTGATTACTGTAGCCATGACGAACATTGATGTGAAAATCTTCAGTAAAATATTGGATAACTGAATTCAACAGCACATCAAAAAGTTTATCCATTATGATCAAGCAATCTTCATCCCGGGGATACAAAGCTGGTTCAACATATGCAAATCTATAAATGTAATGCATCACATAAACAGAACCAAAACAAAAACCACATGATTATCTCAATAGATGCAGAGAAGGCCTTTGAAAAAATTCAACAGCCTTTAAGATAAAAACTCCCAATAAACTAAGTATCAGTGGAATGTATCTCAAAATAATAAAAGCCATTTATAGCAAACTCACAGCCAGTATTACATTGAATGGTCAAAAACTGGAATCAATCCCTTTGAAAACTGGCACTAGACAAGAGTGTCTCTCTCACCATTCCTATTCAACATAGTATTGGAATTTCTAGCCAGAACTATCAGGCAAGAAATAGAAATAAAGGATATTCAATTAGGAAGAGAGGAAGTCAAATTGTCTCTATTTGCAGGATGACATCATTGCATGTTTAGAAGACCCCATCATCTCAGCCCCAGATCTCCTTAAACTGTTAAGCAACTTCAGCCAACTCTCTGGATACAAAGTTAATGTGCAAAAATCACAAGCATTCCTATATACAAATAACAGATAAACAGACAGACAAATCATGAGCCAACTTCCATTCACAATTGCTACAAAGAGAATAAAATACCTAGGAATACAACTAAACAAGGGACATGAAGAACCTCTTCAAGGAAAACTACAAACCACTGCTCAAGGAAATAAGAGAGGACACAATCAGATGGAGAAACATTCCATGCTCATGGTTAGGAAGAATCAATATCATGAAAATGCCCATACTGCCCAAAGTAATTTATAAATTCAATGCTATCCTCATCTAGCTACCATTGACTTTCTTCACAGAACTGGAAAAAACCACCTTAAACTTCCTATGGAACCAAAAAAGAGGCTGCATAGCCAAGTCAATCCTAAGCAAAAAGAACAAAGGTGGAGGCATCACACTACCTGACTTCAAACTATACTACAAGGCTACAGTTTTGATTCCTTACACATTGCTCTCAATCCTTCCTTTTGTTTACATAAATAAATAAAATAAAAATTAAAAAATAACAAGTCTTGAGAATAACACCACAAATGTTAATTGTAATCAATTCTTGTCTTCCATTGGAGAAGCAGTTTTGAACACATTCTCTGCTCTGGAGCCTAGAAAGGGCCCTTAGAATTGGGAATAATACTATTAATCTTGTAAAGTTGTGTTCCTTGGTATCAGGGGTGTGCAAACTAAAACAGGGCTAGTGAGGGCAAGCTCACTTGCTGTCCATTTTGTAAATGGCTTTATTGTAACCCAGCAATATCCAAACATTTACATATTATCTATGGCTGTTTTTGACATTGTAATGGCAGACAATTATTTTCAACAAAGTCTTCAGGGCTCACAAAGATTAAAAAACTCTCTGTTCCTTTATAGAAAGAGTGTGTTAACTTGGTTTTATGGTAACATGAGCGAAGTACAGGAAATGAAGAGTTCTTTGAGCCAGTCAAGCACAAGTCAAGGAAGCATGAGATGGGCAAGCTGGCTGGCTTCTTGTGTTAATGTGGTCTGGAGAAAAAAAGAACAAAAGCCAGTTACTCAGACTATAACTACAGTCAATCAAGATCAAAGGTCCAAGGAGCTATTCTGCTTGAGTGTGTTTGCAACCCCAAATTTACGTTTGCTTGATATTCATGCACTGGAGTGAATAGAAACATTTCCAAGTAGACCATAAATTGGAAATCACATATTGATGTGACCATATCTTCCAAGTAAGTAGGTGTAAGAACCAATTGTAACCAGTAGAAGGCTGGTGGACCACTTTATAATCAATGGCTAAATATGTAAATTCCACTTCAACCACCAATCTCAATATTTTGAGACAAAATGAGGTTCCCGGAACTGAATGTCAATTTGGATACTAGACGTCAAGTATAAACTCCTGAACTGACTGGGCTCAGCCTCACTTGGTTATAATTCTTTTTTATACATCAAATTCCGTTTAACACTAAAATTAAAATTTGCTAATTAAGAATATAGAACATTTTTCTATATTTTCTATACAATTAAGATAATATTTTCTATACAATTTTCTATACAATAATATTTTCTATACAATTAAGATCATGGCCTTTAAAATGTCTTTTGAAAAAAAGCATTCATTTGAAACTGAATGAATTTTAGGCCCGAGATATTTTGAAAAAAAATAATGAATATGATTCCAATTCAGTTATCACCAAAAAATATCCATTGATCTTGACTTAAGCTTCAGTACCTAAAACATTTTATGTTACAGCATACATTTGATTTGAGAAATTCAGTATCAATGGCTTTTACTACTGGCAATTGGCCGTGGGTGTCATGATATGAAATATTTCACTTGTGCAAAATCAAACCAGTTTTCTGTTGAAGAAAGATAACTAAATCTTGAGCATTGACTTTTCATTTTAATAAGGCATTGATGCCCTTGATTCATCAACTATATTCATTTATTACAAAACTGTAAGATATTATGTGAGAGTCATGAAATTGACTATGAAATAACAAACTTTTGGTATTAAGCATCTCAATTATTAAAAATTTCCAATAAACATGAGTAGGAAGCAATCAGAGCTCCATGTATGAACTGCCAAAATTTTAGGTCTTTTCTATTTAAATATTGTAATGTCTTATTTCTCCTACGTTGCTATCAAGTGTTTCTAGATGCCCTCAAATCCATAAAAATTCAGTTTGGGCCAGGTATGGGGGCCTATAATCCCAGCACCTTGAGGGGCTGAAGAGGGCGGATCACCTGAGGTCAAGAGTTCAAGACCAGCCTGGGCAACTTGGTGAAATCCCATCTCTACTAAAAATACAAAATTATAAAAATGTGGTGGCAGATGCCTGTAATCCCAGCTACTCGGTAAGCTGAGGAAGGAGAATCATTTGAACCCAGGAGGCGGAGGCTGCAGTGAGCCAATATTGCGCCAGTGCCCTCCAGCCTGGGCAACAGACTGAGACTCTGTCTAAAATAAAAACATAACAGCAACAGAAAATTTTCTTAAAGCCAGTTTGCTTTATCAAAACTTATCTCTGTTTACCTATCTTTTTGTCTCAGTTTCCTGATCACTCAACCAATTTCCTGATCACTTGGGGCAATTGGAAAATAAAGGAAATTGTGTTAGGCCCTACGACTTGACAATTTTCTTTAGGATTTAAGAATCAAAATCTTTGCCTTTAGCTTTTGACTGGTTTCTTATTTAAAAGACAGGCTGATCATAGAACCACTGGAAATATAGATTACAGATTAGTTTTGCCTCCACAGCCAAAATTCAATCCATTATTTTCTCCTCATCAGATTTCTCCTCTATACACCTGCTGCTCCAGCATTTATCAACACATCTTCCTTTCAGATGTTATCTCAGTAACCTTGTCATTGGATAATCTTATGTAACATGTGGTATAATTGCTTAAAATTAACAAAACATCTTTAGCAAAACTTTCATAATCTGCTTCAAGCTGACTTTTCAGCCTAAATTTTCCTTTTTCCTCTTTGCCACTTTCTTCTCCTACTCTTTTTCTTTTTAGGCATTAAGACTCATCAAACCTTCAAAACATAATTCAAATGTTGTCCCCACTGAAGTGTATTCCCTGTTGATTGTTGATTACAACACTGGGACCATCAGTAGTCAGGCATTTTCAGTGAACTCATCTCTTTGTAACAATCAAAATTTTCTGTTAAAGCCCTTGTAGGCGTGTCTTTTTGTATTTAGAAGTAACATGAGCACAGAATAATACAAGGACTTTAACAGAAAATTTAACAGAATAATACAATTATTATTTTATTAATAATACAATAATAAAAACGTGGGAACTTTTAAGAAAAACTTTCACTCCTAACCTGGTAAGTAGACAAAGTTTACTGAGTATTTCTTTTCTTGACTTGGACAATTTATTTTTGACCACTTTACAAAGAAATGTACAGATATAAAGCTTATTTCTGCTATTTGTAAGTAATCCCAGTTCAGTTGGTAAATCCACATTAACAATACTTCTTTGGAAGTAAAGACCTCATAGTCAGGAATGTGCTGGCCAGATTCTTTTTCAGATCTCTTTTTCTATAATGGTCTGAAGCAATTCTACTTTAAATCAAAGTTTTTTTTGTTTTGTTTTGTTTTGTTTTTTTATTTTACTTTAAGTTCTGGAGTACATGTGCAGATCTTACAGGATTGTTACATAGGTATGCACATGCCATTGTGGTTTGCTAACTCCACCCCCTGTCATCTCTAAGTGCTATCTCTCCCCAATCACCGCAATCCTTGCTATTGCTCCCCTAGCCTCCCACCCCCAACAGACCTCAATGTGTGATGTTCCCCTCCCTGAGTCCATGTGTTCTCATTGTTCAACACCTACTTATGAGTGAGACCATGTTGTGTTTGGTTTTCTGTTTTTGTGTCAGTTTGCTGAGAATGATGGTTTCCAGATTCATCCATGTCCCTGCAAAGGACATGACCTCATCCTTTTTTATGGCTGCATGGTATTCCAAGGTGTATATGTGCCACATTATCTTTATCCAGTCTATCATTGATGGGAGTTTGGGTTGGTTTCAGGTCTTTGCTACTGTAAACAGTGCTGCAATGAACACACATCTGCATGTGTCTTTATAATAGAACAATTTATAATCCTTTGGGTATATACCCAGTAAAGGAATTGCTGGGTCAAATGCAATTTCTAGTTCCAGATCCTTGAGGAATTGCCATACTGTTCTCCACAATGGTTGAACTAATTTATACTTCCCTCAACAGTGTAAAAGTGTTCCTATTTCTTGTCTTTGGATTTTTTAATGATCGCCATTCTAAGTGGCATGAGATGGTATCTCAATGTGGTTTTGATTTGCATTTCTCTAATGACCAGTGATGATGAGAATTTTTTCATGTTTATTGGCCTCAGAAATGTCTTCTTTTGAAAAGTGTTCACATCCTTCACCCACTCTTTGATGAGTTGTTTGTTTTTTTTCTTGTATATTTGTTTTAGTTCTTTGTAGATTCTGGATATTAGTCCTATGTCAGGTGGGTAGGTTGCAATTTTTTTTTTTTTCCATTCTGCTGGTTGCTGGTTCACTCTAATGATTGTTTCTTTTGCTGTGCAGAAGCTTTGGAGTTTAATTAGATCCCATTTATCTATTTTGACTTTTGTTGCCATTGCTTTTGGTGTTTTAGTCATGAAGTCATGCCTATGCCTATGTCCTGAATGGTTTTGCCTAGATTTTCTTCATTGGTTTTTATGGTGTTAGGCCTTATGTTTAAATCTTTAATCCATTTGGAGTTAATTTTTGTGTATGGAATAAGAAAGGGGTCCAGTTTCTGCTTTCTGTACATGGCTGGCCAGTTTTCCCAACACCATTTATTATACAGGGACTCCTTTCCCCATTGCTTGTTTTTGTCAGGCTTGTCAAAGATCAGATTATTGTAGGTGTGTGGCATTACTTCCAAGGTCTGTGTCGTGTTCCATTGGTCTATGACTCTGTTTTGGTACCAGTACCATGGTATTTTGATTACAGTAGCCTTGTAGTATAGTTTGAAGTCAGATAGAGTGGTGCCTCCAGCTTTGTTCTTTTTGCTTAGGATTGTCTTGGCTATGTGGGCTCTTTTTTGGTTCCATAGGAAGTTTAAGGTGTTTTTTTTTTTCCCAGTTCTGTGAAGAAGGTCACTGGTAGCTTGATGGAGACAGCATCGAATCTGTAAATTACTTTGGGAACTATGGGCATTTTCATGATATTGATTCTTCCTAACCATGGGCATGGAACGTTTTTCCTAACCATGGGCATGCAAAAAAATGTGTCCTCTCTTATTTCCTTGAGCAGTGTTTGTAGTTCTGTGTCCTCTCTTATTTCCTTGAGCAGTGGTTTGCAGTTCTCCTTGAGGAGGTCCTTCATGTCCCTTGTTAATTGTATTCCTAAGTATTTTATTATCTTTGTAGCTATTGTGAATGGGAGTTGGCTCATGATTTGTCTCTCTGTTTGTCTGTTATTGGTGTATAGGAATGCTTGTGATTTTTGCACATTGACTTTGTATCCAGAGAGTTGGCTGAAGTTGCTTATCAGCTTAAGGAGATTTTGGGCTGAGATGATGGGGTCTTCTAAATATGCAGTCATTTATTCTGCAAATAGAGACAATTTAACTTCTCCTTTTCCTAACTGAATACCCTTTATTTCTATTTCTTGCCTTATTGCTCTGGCTACAACTTCCAATACTATATTGAATAGGAGTGGTGAGAGTGGACAACCTTGTCTAGTACCTGTTTTCAAAGGGAATGCTTCCAGTTATTGCCCATTCAGTATAATATTGGCTGTGGGTTTGTCATAAATGACTGTTATTATTTTGAGATATGTTTCATCGATACCTAGTTTTATTAAGAGTTTTTATCTTAAAGGGCTGTTGAATTTTGTAGAATGCCCTCTCTGCATCTATTGAGATAATCATGTGGTTTTTGTTTTGGTTCTGTTCATGTGATGCATTACATTTATAGATTTGCATATATTGAACCAGCTTTGTATCCCCAGGTTGAAGCCTGCTTGATCATAATGGATAAACTTTTTGATGTGCTGTTGCATTTGCTTTGCCAGTATTTTATTGAAGATTTTTGCATCACTGTTTATCATGTATGTTGGCCTGAAATTTTCGTTTTTAGTTGTATCCCTGCGAGATTTTGGTATCAGAATGATGTTGGTCCAATAAAATGAGTTAGGGAGGATTCCCTCTTTATGTATTGTTTGGAATAGTATCAGAAGGAATGGTACCAGCTCCTCTTTGTACATGTGGTAGAATTTGGATGTGAACCCATCTGGACCTGGACTTTTTTTGGACCTGGACTTTTTTGGGTTGGTAGGCTATTAATTGCTCTCTCAACTTCAGACCTTGTTATTGATCTATTCAGGTACTCAACTTCTTCTTGGTTTTGGGTTGAGAGGGTGTAAGTGTCCAGGCATTTATCCATTTCTTCTAGATTTACTGGTTTGTGTGCATATAGTGGTTTGTAGCAATCTCTTATGGTAGTTTGTATGTCTATGGAATTGGTGGTGATATCCCCTTTTTCATTTTTTATTGCATCTACTCGATCCTTCTCTCTTGTCCTTTTTTGAAACAGTCACACTCTGTAGCCCTGGGTGGAGGGCAGTGACTCAATCTCAGCTCACTGTAGCCTCTGCCTGGTGGGATCAAACAATTCTCCTGCTTCAACCTCCTGAGTAGCTGGGACTACAGGCTGGTGCTGTCATGTCCAGCTAGTTTTTGTATTTTTAGTAGAGACGGGGTTTCACCATGTTGGCCAGGCTTGTCTAGATCTCCTTACCGCATGATTCACCCACCTTCGCTTCCCAAAATTCTAGGATTACAGGCGTGAGCCAATGCACCCAGCCTGAATCAAAGTTTTGTAACATTTTTGTCTCTGATTTGAGTTGTAAATCTCATTTCTTCTTCTACCCTTTACACTTGCCAATATTGCTGAGGCCAGTATCTGAAGGAACCCTTTCATCATCATTTAAATTTGTTCACATCTGAGATGTAGTGATTCCCTGTCTCAGTTGAGTCTCACAAACTCATGGGAACTAAAGCCATGAATTGCAAGTTAAATCAACAGAAAGATTTAAATGGCAATATCGATATACAATTTATGTGTAATTTTTATTTGAAAATTCTGAAAACAAGTACTTTTCATAGCTTAGCATTAAAAGTTGTACATTTTTTTTTAAAGTAACAGCTTAAAATAACACAAATTTATATCAACTGTTCCCATGGTTGAGGAGTTGGGCATAACCTAGCTGGGTCCTCTGCTCAAGGTCACACTAGGCTACCACCTTTGCTCAGTGCTCTCTATTCTTATCCACAAGCTTGCTTGGAGAATATTCCGCCTCCAATATCATGTAGGTGGTTGGCAGTTTTCATTTGCCTGAAGCCCTGTGGCTAGAGCCCCGGATCCTTACTGGTTATTGGCTGGAGACTGCTCAGCTTCTAGGGGCTGATGCACTTTGTTTGAAGCTCTCTGAAGCTTTGCAACAAGGCAGCTCACGTTTTCAAAATGAGTAGGAGAATATCCCTATCTTTAGGAAGACCCTACCCCCCTTAAAATGTTTTATACGCCAGAATAATGTCCTGTTTAATTGTTATCCTGTGCATCAGTTGATACCACTCAAGTGATTTGAGTGGTATATACCACTCATTGTATCTGTAAAATCCTTTCAACTTTATCAAATAAAGGAAGCTTATCACTAGAAGGCCATTTCGTTGTATTTGTAGATCTTCCCACTATCAGAGGGCAAGTATATATCCTGGGGGGTCATCTTAGAATTCTGCCTAGAACAGATGATTTAAAATATTTAAACAAATTAACATTATTGAAACTTAATGGTATGAGACCTGGGATTTACTAGCTTTGCAAAAGTATTCAGGCAGACCCGCAGGCAGGAAGCGAAATTTTTCTGAAATCCAGTTTCCTAATTTAGGAATTAGGCCAATCTAAGTCAAATAAACACAAAGGCCCTACTTGTAACTTACATGCATAAGTTGACACTTACAAAAACAATTTTAGTAACTTGGAACAAGTTACTCATTAGGTTGGTGCAAAAGTAATTGCGATTTTTCCATTGAAAATGAATTTATCAATATTAAGATATAAACAATGAAGTAATTTTTTTGCAAGTGTTGGAAATCACAGCAGTTGAACTTTTCTAATCTATAATTGACTTAGACTCTCAGGAGTCTATTATGGCTACATAATGCTTAAAGTTTTCCCGATGTTACAATGCTTTTATAACAGATTATATCACTGCTGGATTTGAGAACATTTGAAAAGATAAGCTGTATTTTCTGTAGGGCATCTTATGTTTTTAATTATTTCAGTTTCAAAAATGCTGAGATTACCTATATCTGCATTTCTATAACTCGCTCTCACTCTCTTATATATGTTTGCATATATATATATATATATATATATATACATATATATATATATATCTCCATATGTTATATTAGAGGCACTTAAAACAATAAACCTACTATCAAAATCCAAAGGAATATTTTCAGCACTTGCAGAATTAATATATTTTACAGTTGAAGTAACAAATCTAAGGAGTGTTTGTGTGTGTGTTATGTATGTGTTTAAATGAAAGATAGCTGGTAACTCAATGAACATTTTATCATACCAAAATAACAAAAACAACAGCAAATTAAAAGGAATTTTGGGTAACAGCTAGGCAAGTCTCGACTTTATCTAGGCCTCTCACATGGCTTCTGCCCCTGAGTCAAAGAAGGTCCTCTCATAATTCATGGTCATTACAAAAGCAATTATCCCTTTTCTTCCTGCAATAGATTTTCTAGTTCATTCCCCTTAGCATACAAGAATCTCTTATATCTCCAGTATTTAAAATGTCATTCTCTAATTCCTCTTCTTCCACCAGCTACACACTAGTTCTTAGCTTCCTTTTACAGCAAAATGCTTTGAATAACTATTCATTTCTCGGTTATTAATTATCTGCCTATTTTCCACTTTTACGTCATTTCAGTCAGGTCTTCTACACAGCTCTTCAAGTCATTCAATACAATCAGCAATTTTCAATTCCCATATTACTGAAAAAAAATTCCAGAGAGAGGCCATTGGCCCACTAGACTCACTGCGATAAACTTAGCTCAAATGTTAATGCACACTTAAAATGTGTTCTGATTTTAGCTAGATAAATCTGATGGCTTTTGGGAACATCTGATAATTTGTTCAGATTCTATATAAAACAGGATTTGGAAAAGTGGGCATTCTTTTTCTGTAGTTCATAGTTACCCTGGTAAGTGGCTGAAGATCTCTCTGAGGATGAATCACTAGATTTTTATTTTTTAAATACACTTATGGTGGTATTACATTTTCCTACATAAGGAACCAGTTCTTTCCTTCAAGCAACACGCTCTGGATGTTTGACCAAAGCTTACATGTCTACTCAAATTCCTTACTAGATTTGGTCCTCTTATTACTGCTCCAACAGTAAGGTGAACTGTCTTTCCTGCTAAATTAGCACTGTCATTGCTCATTTTAGTGAGACTCTAGCAGAATCTTTTCTCATTCCAAACAGCCACTATATTAGCTAATTGGCTCTTGAAAATATCTACGTGTAATGCACCTACTTTATAACATTCTTATTATGAAAATATTTGTCTTGCTAAAATTTAAATGTTTTCATGGATGTACAATATTGGATTTTGGATCTCAAGCAGGTATGAAATTTCTTCGATTATATGACTTTGAGGAGAAACAGTCAAAGGCCATCCATCTTCCTTCGCTAAGCAACTGAATCTGTGAGCTTGTTGAAGATAAGACTGACACATTTGTATAATTATAATATCCGTGAATAGCAGAACAGAGCTTTGGAATCTATTTGTTTCATGATTCTGTAAGACATTTTTAAATTTCTGTCTTAGTTTTATTTATTTTTATTTATTTATTTTTTTTTCATTTTTCTTTTTTTTTCCCCATTTATTTATTTTATTGCATTTTAGGTTTTGGGGTACATGTGAAGAACATGCAAAATTGTTGCATAGGAACACACATGGCAGTGTGATTTGCTGCCTTCCTCCCCATCACCTACATCTGGCATTTCTCCCCTTGCTATCTCTCCCCAGCTTCTCACCCCCCACCCTCCCTCCCCTATTTCCCCCCAACTGACCCCAGTGTGTAGTGCTCCCCTCCCTGTATCCATGTGTTCTCATTGTTCATACGTGAGGCCAACAAACATATGAAAAAATGCTCATCATCACTGGTCATCAGAGAAATGCAAATCAAAACTACATTGAGATACCATTTCACGCCAGTTAGAATGGCGATCATTAAAAAATCTGGAGACAACAGATGCTGGAGAGGATGTGGAGAAATAGGAACACTTTTACACTGTTGGTGGGAGTGTAAATTAGTTCAACCATTGTGGAAGACAGTGTGGCGATTCCTCAAGGACATAGAAATAGAAATTCCATTTGACCCAGCAATCCCATTACTGGGTATATATCCAAAGGATTACAAATCGTTCTACTATAAGGACACGTGCACACGAATGTTCATTGCAGCACTGTTTACAATAGCAAAGACCTGGAACCAACCCACATGCCCAACGATGATAGACTGGATAGGGAAAATGTGGCACATATACACCATGGAATATTATGCAGCCATCAAAAACGATGAGTTAGGGTCCTTTGTAGGGACATGGATGAACCTGGAAACCATCATTCTCAGCAAACTGACAGAAGAGCAGAAGACCAAACACCGCATGTTCTCACTCATAGTTTTATTTATTTATTTATTTATTTTCTGGTCAACCTATTGACTCAGAAATGTTCTGATAACACTGAGAAATCTTTCGTTCTTTTCACATGTTACATGTAGACTTGTCCTTTTCGCCTCTTTATTTTGATCACTTTGAGAAAAAGGACTGTGTCAGTTTCCCGTTTTTTTCAAATGATTTTCTTGTGAAGGCACAGTGGATATCACACACTTACAAATGTGCACAGACAGGCAGCAATATCTTTCCATTAGTAAATATACCCTCTCTCTTAGTTAAGTAAATATTCAAACCTCATGGTTCTTACAAGCCAGGTTGTCTGACCCCAAAATTATGCTTTTCTCTCAATACCATGTTGCCTTTTTGCCTACATGTTATTAACACAGATTTTGAAAACTTGATGAATTATTTTCTTAAGTATTAGTTATGATAGGAAAGTTACTCAGAAGTATTCTAATGTGTGTTTCATAATAAACAGAAAGATCTAATACTTAACTCTTGAATTAGATAATTTGCCATGCATTTATTTCTAAATCAATAATAAGTAATCATACCTAGATGCTTATGCTCCAAAATACATCATTTCTTTAAGACCACGAGAATATCAGTTTGACAGCATATATATTCAAAAACCTACTTTGGCACAGTAATGTAGAATGTTCTCTGTTACTTATTACCAAAGTGACCTCAAATAAGTTAGTTGATCTCTCTAAACCTTAATTTCTTCTGTTTGAAAATGAAGCTAATGATTTCAAGATTGCTTGAATGTAGTGAAGATTAAATAAGACAAATTCTCTAAATTGCCTGGAGCAGTAGACATTTAATAATTTTATAAAACAAGATGAAAATATTTCATGCAGTGTCGAATTAAAATGGACAAACTTTGAATGCCTTTTACTTCTTTGAGTAGATTTTCTTTTACATCACAAGCAGGAATAAGTTGCTAATAACTGAGTACCTCAAATTATGGAACCCCCATAAGAAGATATGTAGACATGTGATATTTTTTCAAATAATGAAGTCCAAAGCTGCGTATCATTCTGATGAAAGTTACTTCTAACAGGAAATGCAATTTTGAAATAATTCATAGGAGAACACAGTTTTTAAGACGCAATCTCTGGCTTTGTCTCCATTGAGAAAGAATGACTGGCAAATCTAAAAGCGTGTATTTGCCTCTGAGTTTAAAAAGGTTATCTTTCAGGTTGATTTTAGGATCTGTAAAATGATAATAGCCTGTCAGAGTTGACGTGTTTATGTTGATTTTCCATTGGGTAAGCCACACACATATTGTATAAATGAGGGCCCTTAGAGTACCTTACTACGTTTTTGAAACAAATTGCTGTTATTTTGTTCAAAATATTATTTTGAAAAAAGAGCCATAAGACTTGCATTATCAATATCCTGAATATGTTTACACTTTTTAAAATTATCATTTTAATCAGGTGATTTACAATGAGCATAAGGAAATGTTGGAAGTGAATCAAGAAATATACTTAGATTCTTTCAGATCCTAGATATACTGATTTCACAGTACAAGAAGCAACATTTTCTTTTTTAAATCTTTATCTTTATTTTTTATTTTTTGAAGCAACATTTTCTACAAAACATGAAGACATATTAAAGATTATATTACCTTTTAAAAATAAACAAAAAAGTTTAGAATTTAAAGTCCTCTTTAAAAATATATTATTTCAATTCTGATGACAAAATATATTCTCATATATTTGGTATATACAGTTGCAGTTTTACTGAGGATTTTTTCTCAAAAATTGAAGAAGAGGGAGAGTTACCTACATCTATATAGAAAAACAACAGCAACAAAACTATAAACCCTGGTCACAAGAGGCAGTTACCATTGTCTCACAATCAAGAAAACTGAGAAAAAATAGTAGTGATAACAATGTCAACACTAACTATTGAGAACAATAATTTGGAGCATGTGAGAACAGGTTTCTCAGAGCACACAAAGAGACAAAGCTTTTGCTCAAAAAGAGCTAAAGCTCCCAATCTTATCCTGTAGGCAGCATTTTCTTTGAGTGGTTTAGGAGTACATAATGTTTTAGAATCATTAAAGCAATGAAAATGTAAAAATGTCCTTTTGGAGTTCCAGGAAAGTATTCTTACCGATATGAACTGTAAAATTACCTTATTCATTATCATTCAGTGACTATATATAGATTTGTCCCACAAAATGCTTCAGGGTATATTAACCAAAACCACTTTGATAATATCATGTGTCTATTTACATCAAGAAAAACTGTACATATATTTTTATCTTATTTTCTTTTATATCTATCTACCTCTTTAGTAATTTTCTCTTTTATAAATTGTCTCAAACTGGGGTTGAACATTTTGCCATCATCTTTTTGTAATTCCCTGATACAGCTATAAAACTGAGATTATCAGCACCACAAGTATGATTTTGAAATAATCTCCATACTGTTTCTATGGATTTTAAAATAACATTTACAACTGAAAGAGCATTTTTTCTAGGTTAACAGATAACTCAGACTTTTGTTTTCACGTATATTCTTAAAGCTGTCATTTGTTTTAGTTTTGTAAGCTGTTTGAGAATATCTTTTCTTGAATTCTACCTATACCACACTTACAAGTACTAAGCTTAGCTTTCAGTATATTTTTGTTAGAGATCATAGAAATAGCAAAACATTCAAGTGAAGAAACTCTAGAAAAGATAAAGTATCGACAGGAAATTACATAAACGAGGCTTACTTTTTTTTTGGAGACTGAGTTTCACTCTCGTGCCCAGGCCAAAGTGCAATGGCACCATCTTGGCTCACTGCAACCTCTGCCTCTTGGGTTCCAGTGATTCTCCTGCCTTAGCCTCCCAAGTAGCTGGGATTACAGGCACCTGACACCACATCTGGCTAAATTTTGTATTTTTAGTAGAGATGGGGTTTCACCATGTTGGCCAGGCTGGCCTTGAACTCCTGATCTCAGGCCATCTGCCCGCCTTGGCCTCCCAAATGCTAGGATTACAGGAGTGAGTCACCTTGCCTAACCAAAGCTTACTATTTATGTCTTTTTGGCATTATTTTTCTATAGCCTGCATCATATCTAGTATTATAAATGAAAATGTTTGAATGGTTCAGATTTCTTCATAATTAAAATATTACCGTAAAATTTCCACACTTTTATTTAATCTTAATTCTTTAACAAGTTATTTTAAGAAGTGCATTTTAATCTAAATTCAAGAAAACTTCCAAAAATTTAGCTTATTTTTTAATTAATAATTTTCTGACAGTATTATACAGTATTCTATGTATTACTGGTTTGAAATTAAACAAAGAATAAACCTTTGACCTTCAAGAGTTCCAAATAATGTCTATCACAAATACATGCTTTAAAAATAATAATATTTGCAATAAAGTGAGGAACAAATCCAGAAATCAGAAAAAAGAAAAAAAAAAGTCAAAAGAACTAATAAGTGGCAACAGCTTTCTCTAAGCAAAATAAAACACAGTAGGTAAGACAAAAGCATGTTTACTTTAATTACAGCATTCTAGGTAATAACAGACATAATTTATTAAACACCTAGTGTATCATACATAGCTCTGAATATCTAGATTATTTCTTTAAATGCCTATATTTCTTTAAATGCCTATAGTGCTAAACATAATACTAAACAAAACAGACGATGATTTTGAACTTGGTACCAATGACAAAATAATTGGCAATATACACAAACATAATCACACAATCTATTCAAATAAACTACAATATAAAATACTCAAGATGCTCTTTGAGCATGTAAGTAGGCTTCTAGTTTACATACAGGGGTCTGACAAAGTCTGAAAGGTAAGCGTAAGGCAAAGTGATGCTATGATGGTATCAGTGATGGAGACAAGAAAAGATAATGTTCTGAATGGAAGAAAACACAAAAACAGGGTGAGAAGACTTATGAAGGTTCTGAGACTGTATCCTATTTCCAAGCTAACAAGTTAGCAGACACATTTCATGAATGCTAATAAGAGACACACAATGACTGGTTCAGAGTAAAAAGGAAATTACTATAGCACAGCAGGAAGCATGAGCTTCATGTTCATGTTCTTTCACCTTACCTCCTGAAGTCCAGAGAGGAGGCGCTGCAGTTTGCAATAGGACCCACGGATGTAGTACATGCAGTGCATTTACATGACAGCTGGGGGCCACCAAGCATAAGAAACTTGTCTTTTTTAAAGGGCTACAAAGAATCTGCCCAAACTTTGCCTTCAAGAGAGATATCAACTTTATTATATTGAAGAGCAAAGAGAACTGCCCTTGGCACTGGAGGTAACCCTGTTACTTTCCAAGGCTGTTCCTTATACAAAAAGTCTTGAGCAAAAGTTAGTCTAACGGGAAAAGTAATGAGTGCTTCTGTTTGCAAGATGTGCAGAAACAGAGAAACCAAGCTTTGGTACAATTTATATAATATCAGATATGTCTTTCCCCTGGAAGACTGAAATAATTCATCCATGAGTGTATCTGAATATATCCCTCTGGGCTAAGGCCTGGAGAATTGTACTTTCATGACTGTCCCAAATTCTTTCACTCTAAGGATCTGCTGAGACTTTGGATCTCGCCTGAGATACATTTTTATAATTTACATTTTCCCTGGCAAATTGTCTCTTTCAATGAGATAAAAATTCACTCACATAAGATTTTGTAAAGTGTTTTTACGGTTCTTTTAATTTCCTCTTTCAGGGAGTATTATTCCCCTTTCATTTCTAATTTTGAGTGTGTGTGCCTACTTTTTTTTTTTCCTTAGGTTGTGAATATTTTTTTTTTCATAATGAACTTCTGCAGTTTCAGGGCAATTCTCATTTTGCTTATTATTTATTTTTCAAGTAGTATTTTCTAATTTTATTTTTATTGTTTCACCATGTTGCTTGCTCTGTGATTTAAATGCTTATATAATGTATTTAACCATTAATAATCCTTTCTGTTTCTTTCATCTGTAAATGATCACATTGTGGTGTCTTGTTGTGTTTTGTTTTGTTTCCTAATTGGAGTTTGCACTTTCTGAGATACTTTCTGTTTGAAATAAAACCGCTTCAATTACTATTTACCTCTTCTGTGGCCATCTGAGTTCTTTCTGTTTTTTGCAATCACCCATTATCAAAGAGTGGCCCACGCAGGCGCCACTTCTCCTAACCTGTCTCTTAGTCTTCACATGTTTTGCCTTCTAATCTTACTTGTGTCTATATTAGCCCTTTACACTCAATGAAAATCTCTCCTTACTATAGTTTCCATCATATTCCTGTTTAGACCACTTCTTTCCTTCTCCAGCTTCTGAATGTTGGATTCCATTAAGGCTCATTTCTGAAGTCTTTCATTTTCTATTCAAGTTCTAATTTGTAGACAATGTAATTCACTTCTGGGGTTTAAATATGGTGAGAGCGCCAAGATTCCAAACTCCAGCCAGGGCCTCTGGATTCTGAATATATATAATCAACCATCATATATATTTTGTTGATTGAAAGTGCATGATAATGGACATCCACTTGATGTGCCAAGAGACATCAGACTCACCTTATCCAAAATGTATTTGTGGTTTTTATTGTTCTTAGAACCTCACATGTGCTCTCCCTTCTATGTTCTCTATCTTAACATACAGTAATAAACAACCGTCTATCTTGTTCCCACGTTAGAAACTTAGGAATTACTATTATTTTTACTTGTTTCAACTAGCATTCCTGATTTCTCAATATAGTCTGTCAATTGAATTTCCTGATTCCTGATTCAAATTAATTTCCTGATCAATTTTTGTCAATTTTCACCAATATGTAGACATAGTGTATGTATCCAAACCATAATCATCTAACTGGAATTACTGTAACTCTTTCCTTATCTTTCTACTTTCATCCAAATATGGGGCCATCGCCATATTTCACATTTTAGCCATGTAATTACTTAAAAATGTGTAGCTAATCAATTAATTGTATATTCCTCAATGAGTATAAGCATTTTGTGAGGAAAGAAACCATAAGTCTTTTAATCCAGGATTAAGTAGATAAAGTTTATATTACAAATTTTCCTACAGAGAAAATTAACAGCTTGGTGGTTTCACCAGTAAATTCTATGAAATATGTAACAAAAAATAACATTAATTTTACAGCAATTCTTCCAGAGATTAGAAAATGAGGGAATACTCTTTGTTTCAAATTATAATTTCTCTTGAAATGAATGTTGTCAGGCCAGTTTCACTTTTAAGCATTAATGCAAAATTCTTTTTTTTTTTTTTTTTTAAATGGAGCTTTCTTCTTTGTTGCTCAGGCTGGAGTGCAGTGGGGTGAGACCCTGGTTCACTGCAACTTCCACCTCCCAGGTTCAAGCGATTCTCCTGTCTCAGCCTCCTGAGTAGCTGGGATTACAGGTACCTGCCACCACACCTGGCTAATTTTTGTATTTTTAGTAGAGGTGGGGTTTCACCATGTTGGCCGGGCTAGTCTCAAACCCCTGACTTCAGGTCCACCCCCCTCGGCCTCCCAAAGGGCTGGGATTACAGGTGTGAGTCACCACACCCAGCCTAAATACTATTACATATAAATTCTTATATGGTTACATCTCATATGAATAGGCATGTTGCATATTAAAAGACCCTGCATTTTATAAAAGAGAAAATTAAAATCCTGATATTAAAATTTCCAGGTAACTGAAACTTTAAGTAGCAAGCTTGGCTAAGACAACTTCTTTCTTTAACCTGTTAATTCTGACAGTCCAAAAATTACAAAACAGTGGCCAAAGACATGGCTGGATTCTGGGATTTCAAACAAAACAAAAATTGATAGGCAAAATGTGACCTGTTAATTAATTTATTAAGAAAGGTATAGAAAGAACCAGATGACTTAGGAAAATAGGCACAGGCAAGTCTAAGAATATAGACAGATTTTGAATCAAAAGTTTAGGTTGAACATGAAAGATCTAAAATTTCTTTGAATATTTATAAAGTGAATCATCAAAGATAGATTTTTATACTTTGATATTTTGCCAATGGCAAAAGAATAATGATATACAGAATATTTTAATATCAGCTTGAATAAATATAATATTATATCTAAAAGCACTTTGAATTTTTTTTTAAAGTAGACGCATTTCTCAAATATTAACATACAACAATGTAAGGGCATTTATTAAATAAAATCCCAATGTCTAGAATAATACTGTCTGGTCTCAATCTGCTCCATTTATTAATTTCATGGCCTATGCCTTAGGTTCTCATTTGAAAAATGAAGATAAGAATAGTCCGATTCTCTAGAATATTGCTTGAAAACTAAGAACTTAATAAATAAAAGCCCTAAAAACAATACTTGGAACATAGAACAAACATTTACCAAGTGTTAGCTGGATCTTCTCAATACAGAAAAAAAACAGGATAAATGTTTTCTTTTTTCTCTGGTGTTGGAAAACTTAAAACTGTTTTGTAATCTAAGTAAAATTGAAGATATATTATTTAATCAGCTAATGCAAGAAATACAAAAATTAATGTATAAAAATATTCTATATTTACTTAATAATATTACATTTTCTTAAAATTTTAAATTCTGAATGTTGCAGTACACAATGTGGTTGCCTCTTTTATTCAGCGTAACACATCGTATGCATTTGTGTTGTATTGAAAATGTTAAGGCTAATGCAGAAACATTCTTAAGCCATAAAATGTTTTTAATTTACCTTTATTAGTTGATGCTTTGATTTTGTACCATCATAATAAAATAATGGTTAAGTTCAAATAAAATTTCTCATCATATATCACCCTAATAGTAATAAAAACATCTAATTATTACTTATAAGTATATACATATGCATGTATATATAAAAACATATAAAAACATCCATAAATTCTTAACATATTTAGGTATTACAACAGTAATATGTGGTCAATAATAATAATCTTGAGAGCAAAAAGGCACCCTAAAGAAATTAAAAGGTTGTAATCCTACTATGCAAAGCTTACCACTATTAAAATTTTATTTATCCTTTCAATTTCAAAATACGTAAAAACGTGCCACATTTGTCTATCAAACTTTATATCAATCTATATAAAAATAATTATCCAAACCAAAATATTAGTAGTGCTGATGTTGAGAAACTATGTTTGTGTGTATGTGAACATGTATTTACCTTAATCAAAATGGCTCGGACCTCCAAGAGGCATTCTTAAAAGGTAAGGGAAGTCATCTCCACTCCACCCTCACCTTCATATATCCTGCTCCCTGGAAAGAGACTCTAATCATTGATTCTGTCTATGACCTTGGACAATGAGAATGAAGGCCACACCTGAAATTTTTTGAACTATATATTCAAAATTTACAAAGTTTTATATGTTTATATTTTTCATAATTTACATAAATGTCTTATGTAGATGATAATTCTCTTTTTATCTCTCTCTGTATCCTCTAATCCTAAACATACAGTTCTGACATATTATTAGAAAAAGAAGAGTTTACATAACCATATCAGAATATTTATTTTCCTAACAGAATAATTTTATATGATCCAAAATAAGAATTGATGAGATCATTATTTTTAAGCTACATTTTTCCAAAATGTTGTTAACTTGCCATTTAAGACATTTGTGTAATAATTTTAATCTCATTCAACTTCCAGTCTTAACCATTTTGACTTCAGACATATAAATTGGTATAGCTCTTATCCATTAGCAAATTATGAAAATATAATTATCCCTGCACAGTAATCACTATTTTAATGTTATTTTTGCAGCTGTGCTAATAAGCATTTATGGATTGTTGAGTTTGTTTGTTTTTCTCCTATGGTGAAAGGCACACAAGCTTGATAAATTATAACAGGAAACATGTCAGTTCTCTAAATATACACACATACACAAGATTCAAAAGAGTATTCCATTTCCTTGAGGACTTGCACCCAAAAAACAATATGTTTCCTCAGTCAAATATGATTAAGTCCATAACCCATTGTACAGCCTTACTTGATGTATTTTCCTCCAAGTATAATGAAAAGCTCCCTTCATATGAAAACTCTAAATGGTACTCTATTTCATGATTAAAGAGACTTCTAAGAAATTTAAGACCTCTGAAAATAACAAATCCATTAAAGAACTTAACAGCACTTACATGTTAATAATTATAACTCAAAAAATCAGACTTGATTAAGTGATAATAGACATCATTGATCATTCAATTCATTGTGGATTCTGAGATTTATTAAATTGTTTATATTGTTAACAGTTATTAACATTGTAAATAACACAAACCCAAGTGACTATTTCATCACTTAAATCCCCATAATAAACAAAATCATTCCTACTCAAGTGCTGGGTTATTTTAATGGAGATAAACTAATCTCTCAAAAATCTTAGTGGGCACATTTGTTTTCTAATGAGAATTATCATTATGTATTTTTAATTGTAAACTATTTTTCACTATCTCAATGATGTCATTAGCCTATAATTTTGATTATAGATAAAACCTTTTGATTATCATACGGGACTCCGAAGACTGCAACTTCCCGTTCAATTATTTCAAACAATCTTAAAATCATGTAGAAGCTAATTATAAGACAGCATGAATAACCAGAATTAATATAAATAATATCAATGGTTCATGTTCTCACAGCATGATTCTCTTAAACACTTACTATAAATAACCAAATAGTTTTTTTAAGTGTTACTGGGAAAATGTGCTTAGAGAATGATTTCCTGTATTACAAAAATACAAGCAAATCATCTACCTTTCTATACCATTCTGCTGCAACTGAATTAAAGCTCACTTCCTCCATCTATTGTTGCAACACTGAAGTGTATGGATGTCATATGCATTGTGCAGTAACTCCAGAGAGTATCTGGTTAACTAGAAACAAGATACCAATGACATAGGTATTTTGTATGGATTCAAGTTTATAAAAATTGTATTTTAGGCAGAAGAATCTGAAACAACTAAAACGATTTGATGATAATAACAAAATTAAAATTCTAAATTATACTTAAATGAAGTAGCAGGAAACTGGGAAACAAAGATCATTGCCAGCCAAGAAATGTAAATTCATATACAAACCAACTGTATGATAAGGGGCAAGCCATTTTAATACTTGAATCTTCAGTTTTCATTTTTTTGGACTATAGGAGAATTGAGCTAAATTATATCAATAAAGAAAACAATGCAAATGAAAGCAACGTTCTGTATAAATTAACCAAATAAAACAAATAGAGAAAAATAGCAGGATACGGTTACAAATTACAATAAATTTGAAGGTTGAGATTCCCCAAAGATTTTAATTTTTGCCAGATAATATAGTGACTTTGAAGCCTCAAAGAAATTCTAACCTTGAATTTAAGGAAAAGAATACCTGAAAAAAAGATTTTTTTGAAAACAACATTGGAAACTTAGACTTAGTGTAAAAGATATATACTAATTTAAAATTTATGTAACATATAGATACTTAAAATATATTCATAGATTAACATTTGTTTAGGTAAATAAACATTTACTTTAAGTGTTTTACTTCTTATCATTTTAGAAAGATAATTTCATCTCTCAAAATAGTCACATTTCTATCTTGCTAATATAGGTCTACTCTAGAATTTATAGCTACTATAAAAGATTATATTTGAATATATAATATAGTAATAAAAATTGCAAAAACCTAGATTATTTTAATATAGGAATTGATGTGAAAATAATCTCAATGCTAAAAATATTTTATCTTAGAAAGAAAAGCAAGAAAGAGAGATTTCATTTACTAAACATATCCAGATTTAAATTAAAATTTGGTTGTTAAATATTTCAGATAGTCTACTGAGAAATGAGAGGGTACAAGTTTGTTTCCCCTTCACTTTCCATCATGATTGTAAGTTTCCTGAGGCCTCCCTAGTCATGCTGAAAGGTGAGTCAATTAAGCCTATTTTTTTCATAAATTACTTGGTCTTGGTTATTTCTTTATAGCAGCCTGAGATGGACAAGTAAACTTGGCTAATATGGAGGCTTATGTAATCAAACATAGTCATGAAAGTGAAATCCCATTCCCTTTGCCACACTGTTTGCTAGAAACAAACCACAGATCTCACTCACACTCAAGAAAGAGGTGATAATACACAGGTATGGATCATTGGGGATGATATTTCCTGTGGTATTATGATAGATATTAGTTTTTGTCTATAGCTTCTGGCTTATAACTCTCAAAGCCCTTGTTCCTGTAGTTTGTTATAATGTTGGATGTGTTAGCCTCAGAGATGGGTCTCTGACCTTCTCCTGCCCTCCTGTGACCTTCTCTGACCCTCCACTCACATTCACGTGCCCCAAGGCAGGACTTCAATATTACCCTGCCTTTCTAATTATGGAACTTAAGACCCTCCCTTGAGAAGGTCCCAACCCTATATTCTGGGAGAAGGGATGATGATGTTATGAAGCTTCCATAACAACCAAAGAAGGATTCGGAGAGCTTCTGGATAGCTGAGCATGTGGAAGTTCCTGGAGGGTGACCTGCCTGGGCAAAGCGTGGAAGCTTACCATCCCTTCCCACATATATGTCTCGTCATCTGTATCCTTTATAATAAATTGATAAATGTTAAGTAAGTGTTATTGTAATCCACTCCAGCAAATTAATTGAACCCTAAAAGGGGATGATGGGAACCCCAACTTGAAGCCAGTCGGTCATTAGTTTCAGAGGACTGAATTTGTGATTGGTGAGGTGGGAGGGAAGTTTTGGGGACTGGGCCCTCAACCTGTGGGATATAACACTATCTCTGGGTGGATATGTGTTAGAACTGAATTAGATGACACCCAGTTGGTGTCTACTGCATGGGGTGTGGAAAAAAACAAACCCATACATACTGTCACAGAAGTCTTCTATGTTGATGAATGTTGTGAAGACAGAGTATAAGAAAATGTGGTTAAAGAGAGTTTTTCCTACATGCTCCTCATCCCTATTTGTGAAAATTAAAAATGTATTCAGACGTTGTGAATGGACCCTGAAGAGTAAAATCACCCTGGGTAGAAAACCATTGACCTAACTTAATATATTTGGTCATTAGGACTCTCAATTAAGCTGATTTCTTTTGAAATGTCTTTTATTCTTCTTTTTATGGGAAAGATAAAGCAGTTTATAGGTTCCATCTCTCCTCTGAGGGATTTGTCACTTGAAATTCAGTTTATTTGGTTTCCTGTGACGTCAATATATAATCTAGAGTTTATAATTCCTAATAAAGGACTGATATTCCCTTGTGACTTTTTGTATCCTAAATAGCAGTGGAAACTCCTCAAAATATGGCATTCTGATATTTTATCTCATAAAAGGTGAAAAATCAAAGCCAACTATTAATATGGACACTAGAAACATCATTATTATACTGTTTCAACACATATTTGCCAAAAACTAATGTGATTACTGTACTAGGGAGCAGCAGGGGTTAAATACAAACTACTCTAAGGTATCTAATGATCTGAGATTTTGTGATCTGTAATCACTGTCTAATGTAGTATATAAAAAAGGATAACTCACATAATGAAGAAGGTTACTTTTCCCTGGCCTTTCCAGAAGACAGAATAATGAATACTGAACTGTTTTTTCTGTGCTCCCATTGACAAATATAATTTTCCTTACTTCAGAATTTAGAAAAATTTATCTTAGTTAAAACCCCTTTTTTCATAGATCAAAGATCCCAAGGAACAACTTGGGAAGCTTAGCTTCCAAGCTCACTTGGCTCTTGATAGGATTCAGTTCTCCATGTGCTCTCAGACTGAGGTGCTCAGCTTGTCACTAGATGTTATTGTACGACACACTCAGTTTCTTGACATTTATGTCTCTTCAACATGGCAGCTTGTTTCATCAAAAGATGGAGACTGAGAAGTCAACACAAGCCATTTGTCTTACACAATAAATATAGTTTTTAAAATGATGTTTGTTATTGGCCCAATTGTGTTTTCCAAAAATTCATATGCTGAAGGCCAATGTTTTCGTATTTGTAAACAGTGTCTATAAGCAGACAATAAGGTTAAGTGAGGTTATAAGGGCCTCATCTATAGGACTGCTGTCCTCATGAGAAAAGGAAAAGACACCAAGGAATGTTCTTTCTCCACACAAACATAAAAGAGGTTGATAGGGTTTAGATTTGTGTCCCACCTAAATCTCATGTTGAGTTGCAATATTCAGTGTGTGTTGGGAAAAGCTGTAAAGGAGAACGGACTTACAGAGTGCCTATGTAAATTGGTTATGAGTAACATATAAACAAGGAACCACAAACAGCGGAAGGCCACAGGAGGCCTCTGAGGAGGAAGCCCTCTTCATGCCTCATGTTCCAGTGCAGGATGACCTCGGCTCTGTTACCATAAACATTGTGATCAAGGACATAAAACCCCTTCATAACGCTATGATGTAGCCAGACTTGTAGGCTCCTTGTAAGGCCCACGTTCCATGAGCTGCACATAGATAATAAGCTAAAGATAACCACATGTTCTTCTTTTGTGAAACTCCCAAATGGCCACTATTATCAGTCCTTAGGATGATGCAATAGTTCCAGCGTGGCTCACTGATTCACTTCCAGCTCACTGATTCATCCCACCATTACTCCACCCCAACCCTGAAGATCAAAGTGTCTGTAACCAATAAGTAGAGTGGATGACCAGAACTGTGGGCCTTCACTGTTTCCTCCAGAGTAATGTAAGTGATGGTCCCCTGGTCCCACTTTTTCTTGTAATCTTTCTCTCATTCCTTTGTCGCCACTGAACTGGGGGTATCCGTGGGTGATGTGGGGCTCATGGATTTCCTACATGAGGGTAGTACCTGTTGGTTAGGAAGATTTATACACAGTAGTAAGCAGAGAACAAAGGATTTCTAGATGTCCAGGAGTCCAGTCTGGACTGGGGCACTACCAGGACAATGGAATTTTGAGTTAGCAGTGATCTCTTGGATTTTAGTTTTTCTTTCCTTAGGCTTTCTATTCACTACATTGTCTTCATTCATTCTTTGTCCCATTGTAAAGTATGTTATCATGATAATTACTATATTATTATGATTATGATTATTCTATCCTATTATTAGTAATGCTGGAAAAAACTAGAGAAACCTAATTTAAACTAAGCACTGAAATCAGCCAAGAAATGTTAGGAGGAATCCTAAAATAGTAGTAGCAGGTGAAATTCAGAATTGAAATAATTGGTGGAGTAGACTCAATTTAATAGAAGGTTGAACTAGAATGCAGTATGTGGGTATGAAGAGAAAGAACAACCGTGGAAGACTGGAAAACCTACATCTCCTAATATGGATGAGACTATAGAAATGGAGAGGCAGATATTAATAAAGCTAATGTCATAGTTTAGCCTATCTCCAAATTATAACATTTTTGGATATTTTTAAAAATTTGATTTATAGTTCCATGTGTTTGGGGAGGCCTCACAATCATGGTACAAGGTAAAAGACACATCTCACATGGTAGCAGAGAAGAGAAGAAAGCTTGTACAGGGAAACACCCTTTTTTAAAACCATCAGATCCTGTGAGACTTATTCACTATCATTAGAACAGCATGGGAAAGACCTGCCTTCCATGATTCAATGACTTCCACAAGGTTCTTCCCACAACGTGTGGAAATTCAAGATGAGATTTGGGTGGGAACACAGCCAGACCTATCAAATGTCTATATGAATACTGGCATTTCTTAGCATATTTTTTATTTCTTTGAAAAGGTGAAGACTTTTAACATTTATCATGCTGATGAGCATTTCCCGTAATGTTGTTTTAGATGAAGGCCTAGATTTATCAATTTACATATTTGTATCTCATAAAGTTTCCCAGATTTTTCTAGCCATTAGAGATGTCCATACATACGAGAAAACCTGTACTTTAAGAACACATTGAAACCACTCAGAAATAAAAAGATCAGAAAATGTGCTATGTTACTAATATTGTCAGGTAGAACAGAATAACTGAAATATAGTAAGATGAATACTATAAAATCGACTGTCTTGTAGGTCAAAAAGTGTATTATTCAATCAAAAAATAAAAGTAATTTTTCAGTCATAATTTGGTATTACTTTTAGATCAGATTAGCATAGGTGAACTTTGAAGCCAAGTGCAATGTTGCAAATGTAAAAATCTCACAATTTTTCTACATCAATCCATTAAGTTTTTTGAACTATCCATGTGATATAGCTTTTTTAAAATGTCTTTTTAGGCATATTTAAAAATTATTGCTCTTTTTCTTATGCCTTGCTTTGGAGTCAATGTCTGCAATCACAAATCTGGTGCAGAGTTAGTTACAGGGAAAGGTAGAATAGAAACAACCATGGGATTTTAATGTAGACACAAATGAATGAGAAAGTAGCATGAAACAAATTAGCAGATCTTTGTTTCATTCTTTTTGAAAACCTATCATCTTACTTCATTGATCTTTGTTTTCTTTCATGGATTCTGCAATGCTTTTTGTGTCTTTGATTCACTTTTTGTTGCCTTGTAATAAGAAGAAATGTTATATCAAATATTCATTGTATTATCTATCTGAGTAGCTGCAACTTACAGTATTTGCTGTCAAGTATGAGCGTGATAGAGTATTATTTTATCCCTTTTTTTGTTTCTCTCTTTATCACTATCCTCTTTCTTTCCTTGGAGCTCAAACCATAAAGCCCATTTGTTAGTGTCTCTCCTAAGGCAACAACTTTCAGTTTCAAGCTGATGTTATCTGTGCCACTGCCTTTTTCCACCATAATATACTGAATTAGTTTCAAATTGGCTGAAAACTTCTTGTTGTCTGTTCCTATAATTGAACTTCCCAGAAACCATCACAATTTTTTTATTCTTCCTAGTGGGAACTAACCCTTGGGATTTGCTCTCCTTGAGCCTTTAAATTTATTTTGTAAAGGTTTTCCCCTACAGTGGTTTATACCTTGGTTGACCCAGATTTATGGAAGAGTTAACATTCTTGTCACTTTCCTTATGGTATTTGTTTCTTGTTGTTCTGAAAATCCAATAATAGAAAACTTATTTTTATTTAAATAAGTATTAACAGACTCCAGACAATGAGAATATCAAAAATAAAATTATTCTTAACCCTGATTGAGATTATTAATCCTAAATATCAACACAAAATATTTTTCAATTTTTGATTGTGGTTCTTAGCATATCTATCTTCTTTATTAAAAAGATAACATAATTTTACCTAACTATATAGATGTCTTGATATACCTTTTATTAAATGAATTCAGATTTCTTCATAGAGTCTACTCTTAGTTAATATTTTCTTTAAGAACATCCTCTTTGGGCATTCTAAAATGAGTTGTTAAAAATAACTGAATGCTATCCTGAGGAGGAAGGAGTGCACAGTGTGTGACTGCTTTGCCTCAATGTTGCTGAGTCTTGACAGACCACTGGACAGATGAACATGTTGAGACCATTTGAATTTATAAAATGACTAATCAGAAATGATGGATATTTTATGAGATTCATTCTTGCATCCAAGGATGAAAGAATTTGATCATGGTGACTATACCATACTGAACTTCTGCAACAACATCTGACACCCAAGAATAATAAATTAAAATACAAAACTCTTTAACCTGATGCCGTGATTAAAGAAGCTCATTCTCTTCAGCTCCTGGACCCTCAGATAACACAGTACTGCAATGATTTTTGGCACATTATTTTAGTATGAATACTCTAGTACTGACTTTGAGGTATACTTAGTATAAAATAACATGCCAAATAAGAACAACTCAGCTTCCAATGAATGAAAAGACTTTTGCATTCACATTATGGTGAAAAATCTTACTACGGAGAGTGCTGGCAGAGCCTGAGAAAGGAGCTTGTCTAGGAAAGCAACAAATCAATGACATTCTTAGCTTCAGGTTTGACCTCGTTTAGCTAATCCATTTTCGTCTTCTCTTAACCACTGTGAAAGATAAAACAGTAAGAGAAAGAGAAGTTAAAAGTAGAAGCAGTCCTGTGTCAGAAAGTGAGTCTCATATTGAATTCAATGTGCAATCACATTCTCTTTGCTTATCAAGGGAGAAGACGCTCAAGGGTTGCATGCATGTGAAGGTGAGAGAATGTCTCTTCTTCTGCCATTAACAAATGGCTTAAAGATAAACATGACTTAAGGCGTAAGATTATATACCTATTTCTGAATCATTCTCTATGTAAGGTATTTCTACTCCTATGAATTTGGAGCCAAAGTATCTCCAGCAGTATTCAAACTCCAAATATCATTGTAACCAAACATATCTATATCAGTGTCTATATCTGGAGAGTGTGGTTATAATCAGAGCTAAGGCCTGGATTCAGTGAAAGTGTCTTGTTGATTGCATAGTAAGCTTTCTACATTGATGAGAATTCTGTCTCTCTTAACGCAATTGTAAGAGGCACAAACATTCTCAGCAAACATATTTCACAGCTGTAGTTTCCTTTCTGCATAAGCTTATACATTCTGGCTTTCAAACAATAGGATGTTCCCATTCCCCAAATACACAATTTCTACAAACATCCACCTATAGCACATTCTATCTTCTATTTTAAGTGTTTTTGGAGTTTTTTTTATGCTGTGTAGATGGGGTGGAGGGCTTTTTTTTTTTTCATTGGAAATTACAAAAACAATCTACTATCTATACAATAAAGTAATGTATATAGAATAGTGTTCAAATATTTTAATTAAATTAAGTTTTTGAAGAAAAAGATTAATAAAATGCTTATGAGAAATGCATAAGCAAAATGTTTTGCGTTAAAAAATTGATTTTTAGAATCTTGTGTTTTAATCATTGTGATTAGGAATCATGTATTGTAACCATTTTAAAAAGCACATTTAACCCGATGTAAGTAAAAAAAAAAATATTATCAGATTTTATTTATCCTAATCATCTCAAAATATTTGTTTAAAATGCTATTAAATTTAACTGCTTAAACTCAGTGGACAATGAATAAGAAAGGTTCAAACCCACAGTTTTGCGAAGTAACACAGACTCTTTCTGGAAGACAGGCAGTGCTGTGTGTTACTATAACCCAGCCCAGTGCTCCTGCTGCTCACCACAGGACAGCCAATAAGTTGAGAGCCAGGTGTTTGAGCAGGGAAAAAAAAAAAATCTATTTTAGAGACCCAGCAAACCAAGATGGTGATGGACTAGTGTCCTAAATAACCGTCTTAAGTGATTATGCATTTTGGGCTCCTTTTATGTTAGGGTAAGCGGGAAAAGTGAAGGGATGAAGCTCAAAAAGTGAACAGTGCCCACAGAAATCTGGGCAGCAGTGAGGGAAAAATTCTTTTTCCTTGGCCAGGTCACAATGCTCTTATAAGCTTGTAACATTGTCGTGAGTGTGTACAGACAGTCTCCTTAGTTTTTTGGGGCTTGGGTTTGGCAAGGAGCTGTTATCATCCTTGCTTTAAAGTTAAACTACAAACTGAATTCTCCTCCTAGCTAGCTTGGCTTAAGTGCAAAGATAGGCAGAAGCAGTTAACCTAAAAGTTACCACGGTGGGAGGGGCGGGTGTTGTTAGGAGCAAAATGGAGTTAGTTTTGCTCGGCCTCCATTTCACTGGTGCATAAGTTAAGAGGCAATGTTATAAGGCTCCTGCAATTACCAGGTTAGCAGAACCATTTCAAGACTGGAGGACTAAGTGCCACGCCTAAATGGGAGGTAGCATTTTTGAAATGTTCAGAAAGATCTAAGAAGCAATGTATTGCTTCTAATTAGCAGATATTTTGGGTGACTATGACATAGTGTTTTGGTATACACAAAGTTTAGCCAAACATATTTTATTTTTATGGGAGTTTATGCTCTGCTGTGGAAAAAAAGACAAGTAATCAGATCATCAGATAAAAGTCATGATTTTTTAATGACTGGTGCAAACACTTAAGCAGACTGTTTTGTGAGAATAGTGCAGTATGAATCAGCATACATTCTGTATGCCTAAGCTATGTAAATTTTATAACGTCACTCATTATGTCTTTGTGAGTCCTAGGGTCATCGTATCATAAGGTTTCTAGATATTAAGATTTATATAATGTGTTTAAAAAAAGAACACTGAGACCAGTTAAATTTAACTAATTTAATTTGAATAAGAAAAAGGTTGTAGAACTGGGCAGCAATGAAGACCAGAGATGGTTGAAAATGATCCACACCTACAACATGATGAGCTGTATTTATAATAAGAAAAATTAGAAACGATGTACAAAGTTTACTTAATTAGTACAGTTTGGCATTTGCCTCTCTTGGGCATAATTTGGCAGCCTTCAGCCTGAGATTAGCTGAAGGTTCAGCTACTATAATTGGGTGAATCTCAGTGGCTTGGTTTGCAGGTATACTCTCAGGTTAGATTACAATTTGCTTGCACATCAAGCTACATTGCAGTTCACTATTTATGGAGGTCACTTTGGTCAAATTTTATTATGGAAGTACAGAACCTACTTTGAGCCAAACTGAAATCAGTTTATCAGTCTCCCCCTTTTGGTTCTTTTTCATAATTTGGATCATCTTGCCTATCCCATAATGAGTTCTGGGGTGCAAGGCTTTTAACAATGGAAGCGTCAAAAACTTAGGAGAAGCAGGCTGACCAGGCCCTTTGTGAGTCCATGGGTAATATGGAAATTACATCCTTTCAGATGCTAACTCCGTTTTTTCTAAATTCATGGCATTGCAGAGTTTATTAAATGTCAGCATCAGGAAATTGACTTGGACCAATCTAATTAGGTTCATTCAAACTTTGTATTCCAAACATTTCAATGCTAGTTGACTTGGCTCAAAAAACTGCCAAGGCACTTTCTTGGTATTCAGTTCATTTTTATTCTGCCTGTTATTGTGGTTAGCAGTTTTATAAACCCAATCAGTTTATTCAGTAGAGTTTTGGAAATTATTTTTTTCTTTTTTTTTTCTTTTTCTGTTCGTTTGTTTTGATTTTTTTGAGATGAAGCTTCACTCTTGTTGCCCAGGCTGCAGAGCAATGGTGTGATCTTGGCTCACTGCAACCTCTGCCTCCCAGGTTCATGTGATTCTCCTGCCACAGCCTCGGAGTGGCTGGGTGTACAGGCACCTGCCGCCACACCCAGCTATTTTGTTTGTTTGTTTGTTTGTTGTATATTTACAGGAGACGGGGTTTCACATTTTGGCCAGACTGGTCACGAACTCCTGACCTCAGGCAATTCACCGACCTCAGCCTCCCAAAGCACTGGGTACAGGCATGAGCCACTACACCCGACCCAAGTTCTGGGAATTCTTACCTAGTCTAATGGTATGATCATATTTCTAAGAATTTCATCATCAGTGTACTTTTAATATTAATGTTCAACTTCTTAGGAAAACTTGTAAACCTCTATTCTTAGCCAGGTTGATCACATATAAAGTAACTTTTACAAGACTCATCTTCCGTAAACTTTCTACAACTTTCTTATCCATTCAATTTTGTTCTGTACTTCTCTTCCCATTGTGAAACAAGCCAGCCATTCTACTTTAGGTTACAAATCCATCTTCTCTTCCTCTCCACAAAACAAAAAAAATATCTTCTCAAAGTACATTTTATCAAAAGTACATTTTACCTTTCCTTATCAAAAGCCCATTTTACCTTTCCTGTGAACTTGCATGCAGTTTTTCTTTCTTATCATTTCTAGTAATTTCAGTTGCACATATTAATTACAGTTCTGAACTTATAGTTGACCTTAATTTTCAGTGAACTCCAAGAAACATGCCATTGTGAACAGTCACACCAGAAATCTGTAGATTGGCAAATCTATCAGTCATAATTTGTCAAAGTGTTTTTAATAACCTTCCCAAGTATTTTTAGCCTATCTGCAATAAAACATGTGGAGGAGGCAAAACCGCCTCTATCTTCTTAGGTTTCTTTAGCTAGGCTAAAGAATTAAATTGTTTTTTGTACAAATTGACCTCAGTCTCAACTTTCCATTCTTGATGACAAGAATGTTAAAAGCTTTCTTTTTAGAAAAAAACATCTTCCACGTGGAAATTTTATCTTACTTACATCTACTTACCTCATTAGCACTTAATAATTATGCCTGGATTGCATATAAAAATAAAACATTAAACAGGCATTATCCTAAATCATGATTCCCACTAACAATATTTGTAATATATAAGCTTATTTTACTAGCAAATCTAGTTAAGAAAATTCACATACCTGCATTAGATGTGTATATTAGTCCATTTTCACCCTGCTGATAAAGACATACCTGAGACTGGGCAATTTACAAAAGAAACATGTTTAATGGACTCACAGTTCCACATGCATGGAGAGGTCTCACAATCATGGCAAAAGGCAAGGAGGAGTAAGCCATATCTTATGTGGATGGCAGCAGGCAAAGAGAGAGAAAAGAAAGGAGAAACTCCATAAGAAACAATCAGATCTCTTGAGACTTATTCACTACCCTGAGAACAGTACGGGGGAAACCAGCCCTATTATTCCATTATCTCCAACTGGGTCCCTCCCACAACATATGGGAATTATGGGAGCACAATTCAGGACAAGATTTCGGTGAGGAGACAAACCATATTTTCAAACCATGCTTGTACCCCTGGCCACTTCCAAATCTCATATCCTCCCATTTCAAAATAAATCCTGCCTTCCCAATGGTCCCCCATAGCCTTAACTCATTTCATCATTAACTGACAATCCAAAGTTCACAATGCAAAATCTCATCTGAGACAAGGCAACTTCCTTCTGCCTATGAGCCTGTAAAATCAAAAGCAAATTAGTTATTTCCTAGATACAATGAGGATACAGACATTCGATAAATACACCTGTACCAAATGGGAGAAATTGGCCAAAACAAAGGGGCTGCAGGCTTCGTGAATGTCTGAAATCCAGCAAGGCAGTCAAATCTTAAAGCTCCAAAATGGTTTCCTGTAATTCCATGTCTCACATCCGGGTCATGCTGATACAAGAGGTGTGCTTCCACTATCTTGGGCTGCCCCACCCCTGTGGGTTTGCATGATATAGCCTTCCTCTGGGTTGCTTTCCTGGGCTGGCAATGAGTCTGCAGCTTTTCCAGGCACATGGTACAAGCTGTCAGTGGATCAATTATTCTGGGTTCTGGAGGACGGTGGCCCTTTCTCACAGCTCCACTAGGCAATGCCTGGTGGGGACTCCATGTGGGGCTTTCACTCCACATTTCTCTTCTGTACTGGCATAGCAGAGGTGCTCCATGAGCAAAATTCTTCCTGCAGCAAACTTCTTCCTGTGGGTTGCAGCAAACCTTCCTGCAGCAAATTTCTTCCTGTACCTTCAGGCATTTCCATACATCCTCTGAAATCTAGGCAGAGACTCTCAGACATCAATCCTTAACTTCTATGCACTCATAGGCTCAATATCTTGTGGAAGCTGTCAAGCCTTGGGGCTTGGATTTTTCTGAAGCTAAGGCCCATGCTCTGCCTTGGCCCCTTTTATTCATGACTGGAGTGGCTGGGATGCAAGGCACCAAGGCTCTAGCTGCACACAGCAGAGGGACCCTAGGCCCAGCCCATGAAACCAATTTTTCTTCCTAGGCCTCTGGGCCTGTGATGTAAGAGGCTGCTGTGAAAGCCTCTGATATGGCCTGGAATCATTTTTCCCATTGCTTTGATGATTAATATTTGGCTCCTAATTACTTATGCAAATTTCTGCAGCTGGCTTGAATTTTTCCTCAGAACATTGGCTTTTCCTTTCTATCACATTGTCAGGCTGCAATTTTTTTTTTAACTTTTATGCTCTGATTCCCTTATAAAACTGAATGCCTAACGGCATCCAAGTCACCTGTTGAATGCATTGCTGCTTAGAAATTTCACCTACCAGATACCCTACATTATCTCTCTCAAGTTCAAAGTTCCACAGATCTCTACGGCAAGGGCAGAAGGCCGCCAGTCACTTTGCTAAAACATAACAGGAGTCACCTTTACTCCAGTTCTCAACAAGTTCCTCATCTCCATCTGATACCACCTCAGCCTGAATTTCATTGTTCATATCAGCATTTTGGTCAAAGCCATTCAACAAGTTTCTAGGATGTTCCAAAGCTTTCCACATTTTTTTTGGTCTTCTTCTGAGCCCTCTAAACTGCTCCAACCACTGCCTGTCACCCAGTTCCAAAGTTGCCTCCACATTTTCAGCTATCTTTTCAGGAGCTCCCCACTCTACTGGTCCCACGTTACTGTATTCACTTGTTTTCATGCTGTTGATCAAGACATACCTGAGATTGGGCAATTTACAAAAGAAAAAGGTGCCACAGACTCTCAGTTCCACATGGCTGTGGAGGCCTCACAATCATGGCTTAATGCAAAGAGGAGCAATTAACATCTTACCTAGGTGGTGGCAGGCAAAGAGAGAGAAGCAAAAGCAAAAACCTCTTATAAAGCCATCAGATTTCATGAGACTTCTTCACTACCACATGAACTGTATGGGGGAAACCACCTCCATGATTTGATTATCTTCCAAGGGGTCCCTCCCAACACACATGAGAACTATGGGAATATAATTAAAGATTTGAGTGGGGACACAGAGTCACACCATACCAATATGTCACAGTAGGTCGTCAAACAGACATCAGTAGGGCAGGAAACCCCATCGCCACCACCACCCACCAGGAATGTTAGGAGACCATCAGGTGATGTTCAGATGGTTGTTACACTGTTTCTCCAAAATAATAATTGGTCATAGCTAACACCATGGAGCAATCCCCCAATAGAGAGAAAAAACCTAAAGCTGTTGATCAGCAGCTTCCTGATAAGATTTCAGGAGCTGGGCAAACGGGCTTAAGCATGTACATTAATAGACAAAATGGCAGAGTTCAGTATATGACTGTCTAGGAACATTCAACTGGTAAAGAAAAGAATGCCTCAAGTGAGCATTTATATAACTCTAGTAAACTCACTGGCAATGCAGTCCTCCCAAGTGCTGGTGGGTCACTGAGCATGTGAACAGCCCACCCCAAGGGAGGTGTCAGGGGAGAAGGAATGCAAGACCCCAGAAGCATGCCAACATATAAAACCCCAAGCCAGGCCAGGCGCAGTAGTTCATGTATGTAATCCCAGCACTTTGGGAGGCTGTGGCAGATGGATCCCTTGAGGTCAAGACTTCAAGACATCCTGGCCAACATGGTGAAACACTGCCTCTACCAAAAATACAAACATTAGCTGGGTGTGGTGGCATATGCCTGCAGTCCCAGCTACTGGAGAAACTGAGACAGGGGAATCACTTGAACCCAAGGTGCTAGAAGTTGAAGTGAGCTGAGATTGCACCACTGCACTCCACCCTGGGAGACAGAGTGAGACCTTGTCTCAAAAAATGATAATATATAAAGAAACACAAGCCAGAAGGTCAAATCGCGCATTTGATCTGTCAAGTTGCCTGCTTGACACTCTTCCATGTGTACTTTACTTCTTTTCATTCCTGCTGTAAAGTTTTTAAATAAACTTTCATGCTTGCTCTAAAACTTGCCCCGTCTCTCCTATTGCCTTGTGCCCTTCAGTGCAATTCTTTCTTCTGAGGAAGAAGGAATTGAGGTTGCTGCAGGCCTGTGAGGATTCACAGCCAGTAACATACTGTGGTGCCACATGACGCAGATACCTTCCACTGCTAACTGATATAATTACAAAAACTCTAAAGACATGTTTATCTTAAAGCAACGATATTCTTATTCAACAAAGATTACTCAAGTCATGTGAAGTGGAAAAAATATTTAGGTCAACACTTAAGTTTTTGAGAGAGTAGTTTACTTTTATAAGCCAATTAAATTCACCTTTCTAGAATTTAATTTGCCAATGCCATTAAAAGAGAGAAAAATAATCACACATATATGTTATAAATGAAGACAGACAAATATATAGACAGAAACAGATCTTAGAGCTTTTATTATATAATTTTAGCTCTATGCCAGGTACAATTATACAAACTCACTTTTTTTTTTTTTTTTAATCTGGATCAACATTGTTTTTCTGGTCAATTGATTAATAGTTCCTGACCAAATGGCTAAAGCTTTCTACTAATATTTGTGGAAAAGACTTTTAAATATTTTATTAGCCTAATTTTAAAATATCTTTTTTCTTCTTCTTTTGCTGAAGTTATCTCTCTAAATCTGCTTTTTAAAAGGATAGTTTCAGGATGTAAAGAAGGGAAGGTAAAACATTATCTAAAATACATGGATCTGAGTAATCAATCTCAAATCCCGTCACTTGACTAAGCCAAAAAAGAGGAATGTATGTAAAGGGCCAGTTAAGATAGGACAACAAGGAAAAGTACCTTAAACAAAGGTAAAGTTTGCTATGTGGATTGGACATTAACAGCGCATCCTACTTATTTTTCTTCCTGAATTTTTGGCATATAACCCATCAACAGAAAGTATTAACTAACAATCTTTCAATGCAGCATCTTGTAAATCAAGACAGGAAGTCACTCATTCTGATACTGTTATACATTCACACACCACAATGTAGTCTTCATGAATAGCAGGGATAAGTAATTTGCAAAATTTTAGATGGATATTAGAGGACAAAGGAAAGTTCAAAAGATATTAGTCTGCTTGCCAAAGGTACTGGTTCAATTACACTTTCCACAACACCTGGATCCTACCAGAAAAGTTCATTCTCTAAAACTAGCTGAGATGAGACCTCTACTAATTTGATTGTTGCTTCTACTGCTGTAAAACAATTAGGTATGCCTTCACTACTCGGTCTAATTGCAGTTTATAAGTTAATATAGTTTTAGTATATGTAGGAAATACTGCTTGTTGTATTTTGAGCTCAGAAAATTTCACAATATTTCTAAATAAGTTCTGCTATGTGAGACTTGCTTATCATTTCTTTGTGTACAAGACCGTATATAAACCAATCAATTTTCTGCAGAATAACTTTAGGAATTGGAAATTGAATACAAAAGGTTTTCGGCGATTCTTACCAATAAAGTATTCTGAGCCATAGCAAAGATCATGACAAGAAAGAGGTGGCCGCGAGGGTTTGAAAAAGAGGTTTCAGTGAATGAAGGATTCCCATGGGAGAAGCAGAATCAAATTGAAAGAGAAAGGGGAAAAACAACAGAAGGGTCTTTGTGGACTTATTTTCACGGAAAAACAGTGCTGGTATAAAAACGAGGCATGGTGGCTCAGACCTGTTATCCCAGCACTTTGGGTGTCTGGAGCATGAGGTTCCCTTGAGTCCATGACTTCAAGATCAGCCTGGGCAACACAGAGAGCCCTTGTTCCAATAAAAAATAAAAATAAAAAATTAATGGGTGTAGTGGTGTGTGTCTGTGGTCCCAGCTACTTGAGTTGGCTAAGGCGGAGGATCCAGTATGCTGAGGTTTCAGTACGCCATGATGGTGCCGCTGCACTCCAGCCTGTGCAACAGACAGAGACCCTGTCTCAAAATAAGAAAAAAATAAAAATTAAAAAAAGCAACAAAAAAGGAGAGACTATTTTGTAATGGATTGGCTGTTTGCAATATGGGCAGGCATCTTTGGGAACAGAAAGAGAGTTCTTTAGGAGCTTTTGCTTTTGATTTAAAAATCTACACAAAGAGGTCGTCTTTGATCCTTTAGTTACTGTAGCTACAAATGTCTGTTTGCATTCTGTATAGAAGAAATTATTATTATTATTATTATTTTTTGAGATAGAGTCCTAGGCTGGAGTGCAGTGGTACAATCTTGGCTCACTACAACCTCCACCTCCTGGGTTTGAACGATTTTCCTGCCTCATCCTTCCAAGTAGCTGGGACTACAAGAGCCCACCACCATGCCCAGCTAATTTTTGTATTTTTAGTACAGATGGGTTTTCACTCTATTGGACAGGCTGGTCTTGAACTCCTGATCTCGTAATCCACCTGCCTCCCAAAGTGCTGGGATTACAGGCATGAGCCACCACACCTGGCTAATAATTTATTTTGACTTTTAGGTTCAGTGGTACATGTGTACATTTGTTATATATGTAAACTCAAGTGTGAGGTTTGTTATGCTGATTATTTCATCACCAGGTAGTAAGTCTAGCACCCACTGGTTATTTTTTCTGTTTCTCTCCCTCCCACCATCCACCCTCAAGAAGGCTGTAGTGTCTGTTGTTCCCCTCTTTGTGCCCATGTGTTCTCAACACTTAGTTCCCCCTTGTAAGGGAGGACACACAATATTTAATTTTCTGCTCTTGTGTTTATTTGCTAAGGATGATGCCCTCCAGTTCCATCCATGTTCCTGCAAAGGACATAATCTCATCCTTTTTTATGACTGCATAGTATTCCATAGTGTATCGGTACCACATTTTCTTTATTCAGTCTAACATTGACAGGCATTTAGGTTGATTTCATGTCTTCACTATTGTCAGTAGTTCTGCAATGAACATAACATGGGCATGTGTCTTTATGGCAGAACAACTTATATAGCCCTTTGAGTATATACCCAGTAATGGGATTGCTGGGTCAAATGGAAGTGGTTCTGTTTTCAGCTCTTTGAGGAATTGCCACAGAGCTTTTCACGAGGGTTGAACTAATTTACACTCCTACAGTGTATAAATGTTTCCTTTTCTCTGTAACCTCACCAATATATGTTATTTTGTGACTTTTAAATAAAAGTCATTCTTACTGGTGTGAGATGGTATGTCATTGTGGTTTCGATTTGCATTTCTCTAATGATCAGTGATATTGAGCCTTTTTTTCATAATATTTCTCAACCAACTCTACTATGTCTTCTTTTGAAAAGTGTCTGTTCATGTCTTTTGCACACTCTTTAATGAAGTTGTTTTTCTTCTTGTAAATTTGTTTAAGTTCTTTATAGATGTTAGATATTAGATCCTTGTCGGAGGCATAGTTTGTACATATTTTCTCCCGTTCTTTCTGTTGTCTGTTTGCTCTGTTTCTTTTGTTGTGTAGCATCTCTTACTTAGATCTCATTTGTCAATTTTTGCTTTTGTCGTGATTGCTTTTGGCATCTTCTTCATAGAATTTTAGCCCATTCCTATGTCCAGAATGATACTACTTAGTTTGGCCTTAATTTGGAGCTTTGTATTTAAGTTTTTAATCTGTCTTGAGTTGATTTTGTGTGTAGTTCAAGGAAAGGATTTGGTTTCAATCTTCTGCATATGGCTAGACAGTTATTTCAGCACAATTTATTGAGTAGGGAGTCTTTTCTCCATTGCTTTGTCAGTTTAGTCAAAGATCAGGTGGTTGTAGGTGTGTGGCCTTATCTCTGGGCTTTCAATTCTGTTTCATTGGTCTATGTGTCTGGTTTTGTACTAGTACCATTCTATTTTGGTTACTGCAGCCCTGTAGTATAGGTTGAAGTCAGGTAATGTGATGCCATCAGTTTTATTCTTTTTGCTTAGGATTGCCTTGGCTACTCAATCTCATTTTTTGGTTCTATATGAATATTAACATAGATTTTTTCTCTAGTTCTGTGATGTATATCATTGGTAGTTTGATAGCAGTAGCACTGAATCTGTAAATTGCTTTGGGCAGTAAGGCTATTTTTATGGTATTGATATTTCCTATCTATTAGCACCTAGATTCATAAAGCAAGTTATTTAAGACTTCCAAAGAGACTTAGACTCCCACAAAATAATAGTGGGAGATTTCAACACTCCACTGACAGCATTAGACAGAGAGTCAAAGCAGAAAATTGACAAATATATTTAGAATCTGAACTCAACATTGGATCAAATGGAATGATAGACTTCCACAGAACACTGAACTCAAAACAGCAGATATTGATTCTCCTCATCATCATATGGCACATATTCTAAAGCTGACCATACAATTAGATATAAAATAGCCCATAGTAAATAGAAAAGAACTGAAATCGTGCCAAACACACTCTTGAACCACAGCACATAAAAATAGAAATAAAAACTAAGAAAAATGTCATGGAAAACCAGGAAACTACATTAAAATTAATCAACCTTCTTCTTAATGACTTTTGGGTAAATAATAAAATTAATGCAGATATCAAGAAGTTCTTTGAAACTAATGTGAACAAATATACACCAAATCAGGATCCTGGGACACAGCTACGACAATATTAAAAGGGAAATTTATAGCACTAAAAACCCACATCAAAAAGTTAGCAAGATATCAAATAACAACCTAACATCATAACTAAAAGAACTAGAGAAACGAGAACAAATAAACCGCAAAGCTAAGAGAAGTCAAGAAATAACCAAAATCAGAGCTGAACTGAAGGAGATCAAGACATGTAAAACCATTCAAAAACCTAGCAAATCAAGGAATTTGTTTTTGAAAAAAAAAAATAAGACAGGCTACTAGCTAGAGTAATAAATAATAAAAGAGAGAAGATTCAAATAAACACAATCAAACATGACAAAGGGATATTACTACTAAGCACACTTCTATAAGCACAAACTAGAAAACCTAGAAGAAAAGGATGAACTCCTAGACACATACATCCTAACAAGACTGAACCTAGAAGAAACTGAAACCCTGAACAGACTAATAATAAGCTCTAAGATTGAATGAGTAATAAATAGTCTACCAAGAAGAAAAAAAAGGTAAAAGAGAAAAAAAGGTCTGGGCCAGATGGCTTCACAGCCAAATTCTATCAAATGACAAAGACGGCCTGGTATCAGCCAGGCACAATGGCTCACGCTGTAATCCTAGCACTTTGAGAGGCCAAGGAGGGAGGATCCCTTGAGGTCAGGAGTTTGAGACCAGTCTCACCAATACGGTGAAACCCTGTCTTTACTAAAAATAGAAAAATTAGCTGGGTGTGGTAGCCGACACCTGTAATCCCAGCTGCTTGAGAGGCTGAGGCAGGAGAATCACTTGAATCCAGGTGGTGGAGGTTGCAGTGAGCCCAGATTTTGTCCGTCTCAAAAAAAAAGAAAGAAAATGTTGGTACCATTCCTGCTGGAACTATCCCACAAAATTGTAGAGGATGAACTCAACTCCTTCCTAACTCATTCTATGAGGCCAGCATTTTCCTGATACCCAAACTTGGTAGAGATACAACAGAAACTTCAGGCCAATATCCTTGATGAACATCAATGCAAAAATTTTTAACAAAATATTGGCAAAATGAATGCAGCAGCACAGAAAACAAACAAACGAACAAACAAACAAACAAAAAAAACCACCTATCCATCATTATCAAGTAGAATTCATTTCTGGAATATCAAGTTGGTTCAACATAAACAAATTAATAAATATGATTCTTCACAGAAACAAAACTAAAGACAAAAACCTCATGATCATCTCAACAGATGAAGAAAAGGCTTTCAATGAGTTCCACACACCTTCAGCTTAAAAACTCCCAATAAACTAGGTGTTGAAGGAACATACCTCAGAATAAGAACCATCTATAAAAAACCCACAGCCAGCATCATACTGAATGGGCAAATCTAGAAGCGTTTTTCTTGAAAACCAGCACAAGGCAAGGACACTCTCTCTTGCCACTCCTATTCAACAGTATTGGAAATCCTGGCCAGTGCAATCAGGCAAGACAAAGAAAGGGCATTCAGACAGGAAGAGAGGAAGTCAAACTATCCCTGTCTGCAGGTGACATAATCTTATATCTAGAAAATTCCATAGTTTTAGCTCTAAAGCTCTTTAAACTTATAAACAACTTCAGCAAAGTCTTGAGACACACAATAAGCATACAAAAATCACTGGCATTCCTATATACCAAAACCAGTCAAGCCAAGAGCCAAATCAGGAATGCAATCCACAGCTTCCACAAAACAGACAAACAAACAAACAAAAAACACCTAGGAATGCAGCTAAACAAGGAGACGAAAGATCTCTACAGCCAAAATCACAAAACTCTGCACAGAAAAAACAGAGATGCCACAAATGGAGGCAACTCTTGATTAATCTTTTAGATGTTTCTGCCTGTCAATTTAAAAAAAGGAATCTCATTGTACTTGTGATTTTCTTTTTAATCCATCCTTTTCTACTATACATCTCAAATAAACAATTTTATACAAATTAAAACCCCACTGTGGCTGTTGAAATTTTGTATTAATTTTTGTAAGGTTCATTCATTTCTAAGAAGGCATAGATCCCGGGCTTATCGGTTTTACACATAATATTGCCTGGAGTTCCAAGTGGAGGAGTTCTAGACTCCTTGGAACATGATAAAACCATGATTCCCTGATTTCTCATAACCACTGAGCCCACTTCACCTCTTTCTGATGCAATCAGACTGAGGCCTCCCGCTACAGGACCCAGTACTCTTTCTGTCATGACTTACAAAGGCTAACTACTCTCTCACAGCTCAAAATCCTGAGTTAAAAGGTCAAAAAGATAAAAAATAACTAATCAAGGCCCTTATCTGGATCAAATTCAGTTAACTCTTGTATCCAACTGGGTTCTGAACACAGTTGAGTTTTGTTCAAACCCACTAAGACACCCAACGCCTCTTAACTAAACCTAATTCAGTAAAGTGTGAAAAAAAAAAGTCAGAAAGAAAATGAAGAACGCAAGAGTTTCTCACATAACCTTAGAGAGCTCAAGACACAAGATTAGTGGGACTCAGGATGAGAGAGAGAACTTAGCCATGCCTGGGGAGATCATGGGGCTTTGTGGGCACTGGCAGGTATCTAAAGTGGTTGCTAGTTACTCTTGAGACTTCCTGAAAGTTCTATTGCAGATGTGGTTCCCTACCTTAGTCTGTTTTAAAAAAAAAAAAAAAAAAATTAAATCCAAGACCAGCTAAATTTTATGAAGTTTATTTGAGCAATAAAATGATTCTTGAACTGGTCAGCATTCCAGACCAGAGATGGGTAGAATGACCCCACTGACAACATGGTGTGCTGTATTTAAAACAAGATAAACAGAAAATGACATGCAGAGATTACCTAATAGGTGCAATTCAACCTTTGCCTTATTTGGGCATAATCTGGAAGCTTTCAGCCTGGGATTAGCAGGTGTGTCAGCTACTGTGATTGGATGAGACTCAGTTGCTTGGTTACAAGGGGACACTCAGGTTAGGTTACAACTTGCTTACCCATCAAGCTATGTTAAGAGGCCGCTTTGAGTCAAATTTTAATACCCAGGTTCAGAGGTGCTTTGCTCCAAAAATAATTCAGTTTGTTAACTCATGATATTGATTATTGTTGCAGCTAATCTTCTAAAATACGTAAGACATTTTCATTTTGTATACACTCTAAATATTGTTCTTTGTCCTTCTCACATAGAAAATTCCTAATTGTTAGCCCTCGTATGACTATCATGCACCATTTAAAAAATTTTGCATTATTATTCCGTAACATTGATCCTAAATTATTCCTGAGAGGTAAACATTAGTAACTCTATTTTACTACTCAGCAATTGTTAATATTATGCTGTAATAAATATGAAAACTGGAATTAGAGTCAAACGAATATCCTAGAAAACATGTTTCCAAACTTCTATAGTATTATTAATTTGCTTTCATAAACTTGTTCATACTTAAATACTAAATTAACACATTCTGGTAAAGGAAATAGCTTTGTTTTTCTCACTCATTTCATAATGCTACGTCTTAATTAGTGTTTGTAGCCTGTGAAAACAAATTGGTCAGCAGTATGTTGAGTGATGTATCATTGAGTCTGTGAATCTCATCTGGCCTTGGAAAATACCTTCTAATACAAATATGTGGTATTATTTTACTGATAAAAATTTAAAATTTTAGAAATAAACTCCAGTCAAAATATAGAGTACCATTTACAGTCAAGTTCATGTTCCGATAGATTTTATTTATTTATTTATTTTTTCCTGTGACAGAGTCTCGCTCTTTCACCCAGGTTGGAGAGTAATGGCACAATCTTGGCTTACTGCAACCTCCACCTCCCGGGTTCAAACGATTCTCCTTCCTCAGCCTCCAGAACACCTGGGATTAAAGGAACCTGCCACCATGCCCAGCTAATTACTGTATTTTTAGTAGAGACAGGGTTTCTTCATATTGGCCTGGCTGGTTTCAGACTCCTGACCTCAGGTGATAACCCCACCTCAGCCTCCCAAAGTGCTGGGATTACAGGCGTGAGCCAACATGCCTCCCTGATATATATTTAATTATGTTTAAATTGCTTTTGAATTTGCATTGTTATGGCTGCAGCTTATTTTTGACCTCAATAATTATGGTGAGGTGATTTTAGATCTCTTAGTCCCCCTCATTAGAAAAGTATGCATTTCTTAAAGGATAATTTTAGTAAAGTAAGAGAAGAAAATAATACATGATTTTAAAAAGAAATAATATATCTTCCAATTAGTATACTGTTTTTCTTGTGCATTATTTTATTTTCACACAAACCGTAAAATGATTTTTAACTTGAAATTGTATATTTAGGGACTTCCCAAATGTTAGTATTTATTGTGGAGCCTATTTTACTTCTATGAATAGCTTATTCTTCTCAGTAATCACACTGTTTTGTTAGTGATTTCAAGTCTGGATTTTTCTAACATTTTATAAAATCTCGGGAGGGTTTGACAATATAATTATTTGTACTACTACCATTACATTTACTTTCACATTAAAAAACTCAAGAGTCATTTACAATGGAAGATTTAATTGATTGACATTTTATCTTTGCATTAAAATATATGGCCTAATTTACTAAATTAACTTTAATCTCAGTTATTAACTTCAGACTCTTGCTCTGTCACCCTGGCTGGAGTACAGTGACATGATCACGGATCACTGCACCCTCTACCTCCCCAGACTCGAGAAGTCCTCCCACCTCAGCCTCCTGTGTAGATGGACCTACAGGCATGTGTTGCCATGCTAAACTAATTTTTTAAAAATCTTCTGTAGCGATGGGTTCTTTGCTTTGTCAGTTAGGCTGGCATTGAAACACTGGCCTCGGATGATCCTGCTGCCTTGGCCTTCCAGTGTTGGGATTCTAGGTGGCCCAGAAATCATTAATTTCTGCATTAAAAACTTTGATGACTCTTGCCTCTACTCAATACTGGATATTTTTCAGCCATTAACTCTTCAATAGCATCTTTTTCTTACGCTTTTCATTATTTTCTGTTGTAGCATTTTTAGATTCTTTTGATCCTACCCTCCACATCTCTTAGCTCAACTCTTATATTTTCAATTTTCTTATCTCTCTGTGTCTTATTATGATTAATTTCTTCCATCAGTACTTTTATTATTGAATGTATTTAATCTACTTTCTATCACTTATTTTGAGACTTTTGTCAGTACATATACATTTTTTAAGATTTCTTTGTATATTTTATATCAATTATGTTTAGTTTCATAATTAATTCTAAGTGCCTTATATATTTCTTTTTACTAATTACCAAACTTTATTAGAACACTACTCATATGGTTGCAATATTAGAGGTCCTTTAGTTTGAATAATCCATTTTTATCAGGTTTTCTTGCTTTTTTATATATGTCACAAATTTTTGTTAGCTCGTTTGAGTGCTTATTGGGAATGAGAGAATTTATTGTTTTCCTTCTTCTCTTAATAGACTCAATACTTCCCAAAGAATAGCTTTATTCAGTCCACCATCTGATTCAGAGTTCATAGATTAGAACTAAAACTTATATTAATATATCAGAGAACTTGGCCTCTGACTCCTTTACAGTTCTCATGTTTGGATCTTAATATGGCAGTCTGTTTGCTGGTTAAGTCGAAAACTGGTTTCCTCCCTATATTACAAAAAAGAAGCTCATTTTCTGTAATTATCCATTCAGTATCATGAGGGTTTATTGCTCAAGATTTATTGTCCTGGTGTCAAGTCAACATATCTGGATTTACTTGGGGAATATCTTTGGTTTTCTGTCATATTTTGCACAGTAATTTAGTATTTCTTCTTGGATTCTAGTGTAAAAAACATTTTTGTTCTCCCATTAGTTGATTAAGATTTTAAGGTTACCTAGGCTCGATTCTGCATATCTTAAAAATTGTATCATATATAATTAACATGCATTTAAAACGAACAAATACAAAATCTCTCCATGTATTATTTGTTGAATAATAATACAGGAAAATGACATTTTTAACTTTTATTAGAATATGCTAAGTTTACCACATGCTCAGGTTTTTGCCAACATATACACTTTCAACACTTTCCCATTATCACCTTAGGCATTCACAAATATATAATTTTATATAACTTTTATCATCCAATTAGTTTATGGCTGCACAACTGCTCTATTATGAAGCACTTCCTTAACACAGTTAATAATTTAAGAAACATCAAACACAATATTTAAGCAAGTTGGCCTCTGACAAATGGCACTCCACTCTATTCTTGGGATGATAAAACTATATGATTATACCACATTTTTTTAGCTATGAGTAACATGAATCTTCACTGGTCTGAATTTCAATATTCTGTCCACAGATATTCCGAAATACTATATTGTCCCAAATAAATTAATATGAGGTTATATCTGTCTTTTATCGGGAAGATGTTGGCCAAATATTTGTTCAGTCTTTTACATAAATATCTGTTTGATCCTTTAAATAAATATCTCAGTATTTCTCAACTATATTTTTTGAAATGAAGTGTTGCATATCTCATGCAATGTATTGGATACTGGGCTGAAAGTGAACACAGACAGGTTGTATGAGTACCCCAAATATGTTCCCTATTGAATGAGTATTATTTTCATGCCACTACAAAGTCAAAAATCTTAAGTAGAATGCCAGGGATGTCAGTACTATATTGTGTGTTATACTGAGAAGAGGGCTGTCTTGGTGTGAACGGGAGGGCAAGTGACAACCAGGACTAGGGACATGAATTTTAGCAGAACCATGGCTATGCAGCCTGGGACTTGCCCACAGCGCATGGTGGGTTTGTGATTGAGTTCCTGCACTGGGAAGTGATTGGAGATGATGTGAACAACTTCCTTGAAAATGAGGGTGAGGGCTTCCCCCATCTCCCTTTCTCTTACTCTTTTTATTTTTATTCATTATTTGTTTTTTAATTTCCGTAAGTTATTGGGGAACCGGTAGTGTTTGGTTACATAAATAAGTTCTTCAGTGATGATTTGTGAGATTTTTGGTGCATCCGTTATCCGAGTAGTATACACTGCACCCTATTTGTAGTCTCTTATCCCTCACCTCTCTCCCACCCTTTCTACCTGAGTCCACAGAGTCCATTGTGTCATTCTTATGCCTTTGCATCAATATTTCTAAACTATTTTTTAGTTCTTTAAATAAATATATGAACACTTGCTTTGTTTTTCATGAAATTTGGTTTTTAAAAGTGATGCATTATCATACAGTCATTATTATGGCCTGTCATTTCTAATAATTAGAGCCATGTAACTTACTTTCTTTAAAGTTTCTGCCAGGAAACTTAGAGCATGCTGAAATGTACTTTTATAAGCATAATACCTTTTATAGAAGATACATCATTGACATTATTGTTTTGCCTTTATTAAAAACATTCTGAATTTCTGATCTTTTTTAACATTACTTATTCCTTTCATTTACTCTAGATTTTAAATATTTTTTGAATACAGAATATATGCTAGACATTTCTATAATTCCATGTTAACCCACATAATTTGGCATATGCAAGATGTATAAAATAAAAAATTTTAAAAGCATAAAAGAATTGAGGTTTATATGCAACACGACTACTAAAAGTCCCTGATGCATACACATGCATTCCTTTACTTCACACAGATTGAATTAGAAAGTAGATATTAATATTTCACTTTTTAATATATGAGAAAAATGAAACTGTGAAAGATAAAAGGTGTACAACATTGAGAGCAAATAATTTACGAAGTCATTAATACAAATCAAATCTTTTAAAAAATTCAATTAACTGTCCTTTCTATGACTGCTTGGTTTCTGCTTTCAACGAATGCAATCCAAGCAGGCAGATTATTCATCTTACATGTTCAAGTGAATTCAAGATTATATCTACTATCCAAGAGTTCATGATTGGATGTTGGCTCTTCTGATTTATGATAAGGGACATAGATTGCGATTATTAGTGACTTGTTGATTTTGAAGTTGCTAATATCCAGTGGTTCATTTTTTGAACATTTAGTGAAAAATGAAATGTCTACTATCTTTCTGTCCATGGAAGTAGTTTTGTAGAAGAATGTTTAGACACTCATCATTCACTCAGCAAACATTTGTGAGTGCCTTGTAACCACCAAGTAGTATGTTCAGTGGCTGGGAATATAAAGATAAGAAAGAGTTGCTGCATTAAGGAAAGTAATTTCTAGGAGCTACTTAAATATGTATGTAATTAGGTTACTAAACAATGCCCATAAACATGGCATGGTGATGTTAACCTAAAAAAAAAAAAATTCTCTAGTAGTATTTAATATCACTTCAAATGAATTCCTATTGTTAAAAGTTGTCTTATGAGAATTTTAGAAAATATCCATAATACTATCTGATGCTACCAGGCATTCCCAGGTATTTTCCTCATGGAGTTTGCAAACTGATCATTCCTATTGTTTCCTTTTAGAACTGGCAACAGATTCCATTTAACTATGTGGAGAACTTTGACCGTCTCTATGGATTTTTTTTGCTGCTTTATAATGCACTTTTCTAAGGGTTTAAGTCCAATTCACCTCTTTAGCATGGTGATTTGCTCAAGGTGAAAAACATGAAGTGAAGTGTTTTTATTTAATAAAAGTTGATGTGATATCATTATATATGCAGGTGATTCTACAAGATCTAAAGATGCTTTATTTAATTTATCATAGGAAGTATATTTGCTGAGGCCAGGAGAATATACTTTGGCACTTGTCTCAAGAGATAGGCCATGACAAACAACGCATCTTTGACATGTGCTATGTTGAGTTAATGTTCATAAAGCGTAATCTAAATGTTCATCTGCATTAAATAGAATTATATGATAACTGAAGAAGACTTATTCTGAAATATTATAGCTCCAAATATGTTTATAATCATGGAGTCCTTGCTGATATCTATTCTGCAATCATATTTAATTATTGGATTATTTCTTGAGACATTCATTGTGTATGTATACTAATGTCAAGATCAGTTCTAATTTGATTGTGGAGACGAAAAAAAAAAATCTAAACTTCCCTTAATAGCACATCTGAAAGACAGTTTCACTGGCAGTTCCATTTGTAAATTAAATCATCATTAAACTTACAGGGGCTGTGTCACGGAGAATAAAGGATTGTTTTTCTAATAATTATCCCAGTTGACTACAGTTTATGAGATAACTTAGTACTTCACAGGTAGTTTTAGTACTTGTGATCTGATAATGATGTCATGTTGTTTAGCTATGACTGCACCTTTGTCAATAAGAAAGCTGTATTTTGTGCATCTTTATTTATGGAAAATTTTCTCTGATAATGTAGAGAAAGAAAATTGTTAAAGACTAAATTTTCTCACAGAGCAACATCATTCAATGAAGTTTTTACATTTGTCCTTCTGTTTCTGAATTAAAGAGAACGTTAAGTTTTTCATTGACGTTTCTCTTTGTAATTTTTACAGGTGTCCAGACCTAGAGACTTACAATTCTTTAAAAATAGTAAACAAATCAGTCTTGTTTTTCTTTCAGGAAAGGGTAATTTTATCTAAATTCTTAAGTTTTTTCTGGTTTTCATATTTTTTTTTTTTAGCGTTCCAGCACTCATTGTTAAGTATTTTGCCACTTGATGTGTCTCTTCTCACTTAGCAATTAGCCATTCTAATTCAATAGTCTCACTAAGTCTCCTTTTCAGATAGCATCCCATTTACAAGAAAAGAGAACAATGTTAGCTTTACTTTGGATGTTGGGTCTTCCCCTGAACATTGAAACATTCCTGGATTCTGATTTTTGACATCTCCTATTAATTAGACTTTTCCCCACAAACTTTGAATCTTTTCCTATTTACTCTTAACGAAAAGACTCCTGAAATAGTACCTGTAGTTATTTACTACTTTTTTTTGCCTTCTCTCAAGGCCAAGAACTGTATGCTTAAAACTCTTAACAACAACAACAAAATCAATAAAGACAGCTCAATGAAATAATTCTTCACTTAGCTCACTATTGAAACAAATTTTCCTAGCAATGAGAACAACTGAATTTGGGCCACAGTTACAAACTTTCATGCTTGTATGTCCAAAATTCCCATGTAATGCTTCCAAGTAATAGTCTTTAAAACAAGATGGATGCTCCATTTATGGAAGGAAGAAGTTACTATCCAACATCAGAAACAAAATGTACGTTTATTACTTGTCAAAGAGAGAAGCTTTGCGCTGTAGGACATTGTTTATCTGCACAAGTGCATTACTGGTCACATATGTGGTTGTAAGAAGGATGGAGTTCAAGTATCAGTAGCCTATCAGAAGAGCAGGACTTCCACTGATTGACTGGCATTCTGTATCACAATTACTTATGGAAAACTGTCATAGATTATGGTGGATTTAAATCTAATGTCAGTGACTAGATTGGCTACGGTTTAAGAACATGTTGCCTTTTCCTTTCTAACAACAGCAAAAATAACTATGGTTCTAGGAAGGTACAGTGAATCAGAGATAACACTTGGTTAATTGCAGATAAATAATTATTTTTATTATTGGCATTAGTTATGGTTTATCTCTTTAAATGACTTAAATCTGCCATAGCAAAAGTGACTAAATCTTCCATTTCTTTACATACTTCTTCAGTAAAAATGACCAGAGACTTCTGCCAGATGGTCCAGTAAAACGTTGGCAGATACTATATAAAACAACTAAGGATGAATGCTCATATACATATGTGTGTCGCATTTTTGTGTCTATACACGTTCTGACTATTCTGTAAAGTCACTGTGATTTACATTATGTGATATCTGGCCAGAAATTATCTTGATTATCTTTGCCCAGAAATTTATAGAACACCCACTTTAGTCATATTATATAACTAAGAAGAGGCCATGAAAACTATTTCTATTCAGTCCATTCCTATCTAAGAAACCTATGCTGATTAAGGCCTTACTAAAAAAACACACGTGCCCATTTGCTCTGCATCTCAGTAACATGTGCCACTGCTTGTATACATACTCAGGCCAAAAAATCTTAAGAAAACAAATCCTTCATTTCTTCATATTCCAAAAATATATGTAAATCCTGATGGTTCTGCTTTCAAATTATATTCATAACTTCTATTACTGTCACCCACCTTGACCTGGGTTTTGGTAATTTCCTTTTTATCACTCCCCGCATATTTTCCATCCCTCATTCCTTTCTCATTCAGCATACAGATTGTTTTGTTGTTGTTGTCTTTTGGTTTTTTTAAACTCAAATCTGCTTTTAACACTCTCTCATTCAAACCCAGAATAGTTTCCTGGCTTTTCCACTTATAATAACATTTAAATGGCCCGGTGTGGCAGGTCATGCCTGTAATCTTAGCTCTTTGAAAGACCAAGGAAGGCAGGTCACTTGAGGTCAGGAGTTCGAGACTAGCCTGGCCAACATAGTGAAACTCCATCTCTACTAAACTACAAAAATTAGCCCGTCTGGTGTCAGGCACCTATAATCTCAGCTACTTGGGAAGCTGAGGAAAGCTTCCAGGAAAGCAACCCAGGAGGTGGAGGCAGAGGTTGCAGTGAGCAGGGATGGCTCTGCACTGCACTCCAGCCTTGGCAACAGAAGGAGACTCTGTCAANAAAAAAAAAAAAAAAAAAAAAAAGAAAGAAAGATTTAAAGGCATCTGGCAACTTCTTCATCTTCATCTTCATCTTCTACTACTTCCTCACACTCTGATCCATTCCACTTCTTGTATACACCATGTAAACTATCAACACTACTCTTAATGTTTTCTCTGCGATAACTGTTTGCATATATTTATATGGAGTTCTTTTTTGTTGTAGTCATATCTTTTTAAAAAATTCTCCAACCTGGGTCTGGTGCATTGGCTCACACTTTTAATCCCAGCACTTTGGGAGGCCAAGGTGGGTGGATCAGGAGGCCAGGAGATCGAGACCATCCTGGCCAACATGGTGAAACCTGTCTCTGCTAAAAATACAAAAATTAGTTGAGTGTGGTGGTGTGTGTCTATAATCCCAGCTACTCAGGAGGCTGAGACAGGAGAATCTCTTGAACCTGGGAGGCAGAGGTTGCAGTGATTCAAAATTGTGCCACTGTATTCAAGTCTGGGAAAAGAGCAAGACTCAGTCTCAAAAACACAAAACCAAAAACTCTCCAGCCTGAAAGAATCATCCTAACCACACTGCATTCCCTCATCTTGCTTTATTAACACCCATCATACATATTTTGTATCTATCTCTTAATTTATCACTTCTGTGCCTCATTGAAGGAAGAATTCACTTTTTTCCTTTTTCTTCATTGCTACATTGCCAGTACCAGTAAAATTGTTTGTCACGCAGTACTCTTTTTTTTAGAAACAGGATTACACTTTGTTGCCCAGGCTGGACTGCAGTGACAAGATCATAGTTCATTATAACTTCAACTCCTGGCTCCAGGGATCCTCCCACCTCAGCCTCCTGAAGTGACCACCACCACATCTGGCTAATTTATTTATTTATTTTTAGACAGCAGGTCTTGCTATATTGACAAGGCTGGTCTCAAACTGCTGGCCTAAAGTGACCCTTCCACTTCGGCCTTCCAAATTGCTAAAATTATGGGCATGAGCCACTGTGTCTGGCAGTGGCTTTATTTACTTTAATCATAATCACAGGAGCTAAAATAGTCACTAACCACAGAATAGCTTGTCTAAGACTTCTAGTGTGAGACTGGGGTTGAAATTTAGGTATGTGATGTCCTTCCTTTCTGCCACAGGACCCCTTAAACAGAACTCTAGCTCCCTTTCAAATGGCTGGTGCTGAACATGTGAATCAGACTGAGTCTTGATGAGCCAGGAAGGACCTTAATGAACTGATGTAAAATCACTTCTGAAACACACTCTTACAGAGATTTTCTTGGCAGCCTTCCTTTAGTCATGTCCTTCTGTTCTTTAGTAAAAACAAACAAACAAAATGCAGTCTGAAGTTTTTTTTTTTTTTTTTTTTTTTTAAGATGCAATCTTGTTCTGTCGCCCAGGCTGGTGTGCAATGGCATGATCTAGGCTCACTGAAACCTCACCTCCTGGGTTCAAGCAATTCTCCTGCATCAGCTTCCTGAGTAGCTGGAACTACAGGTGTGTGCCATCACATCCAGCTCATTTTTGTACTTATTTTAGTAGAGATAGGGCTTCACCATGTTGGCCAGGCTGGTCTCTAAATCCTGATCCCGTGATCCACCCACCTCGGCCTCCTGAAGTGTTGGGATTACAGGCATGAGCCACCGCATCTGGCCTGAAATTTTTTAAATATTCTCCTGAGGAAGACTTTTCTAAACTCAGGGGTAATGCAGACCACTGGTGATCAGGGTGATTAGTGATCCGTCAGGTATGAGATCATGTTCAGACACCCAGTAAACATTTAACTTAGTTATTATTCTTCAACAAAGGAACTACATGCAAATGAAAAACAAATAAAGATATCAACAAGAAAACTTGGCATTTCCTAGTTTTTATTAGTTATAATTTATATATTTAATTTATTTATAGAATTTAATTTATGTTTAATTATAATTAAACACAATTTAGTTTATATTATTCCTCTATCTTTACTCTAGAAATTTTTTTGGGAAATATCAATCATATAGATTATTTTGTTAAGGAAACAAGGCAAGAATCCTTTGTAGATTTAAAATGTGTCTTTTAGAGTTACTCTCTTCAAAGAGACATAATAACAGAAAATGATTTACATTTGCAGAAATTTTGTCTGTATAACACTATTATCAATTTAAATATCTACTATCCTGAAATTTAGGCTAGCCTCTCAACCAAATTCTTTTGATACTTAAAACAAGCAAGTGAATGAAAATTCAGTTGACTCCAATATATAGGATTACAATATAATTATTTCACTTTTGTCTCATCATACAATTCCACCTGTATATAACCATTTCTCTTTTTTATAAATGCCTAAACTGCTAAGGCACTCTCTAATTTGGAAAATAAATAAGCAAAATGAATTATACGAAGACATTCATGTCTTGAAGTGTAGACTACATGGAGAATGTGTGTGTGTGTGTCTGTGTAAAAATTAGATTAAATTAATCTCCAATTAAATAAACATAATGATTAATGTAAAGATTAGTAATCAGCATAAATTATAAGCTGTAGTTATGACACCGACAGGAAGCAGAGAAATTCTCAACAGAAAAGGGCGGATCACTGACAAAGTCCCATCCTCTAGCTGCAAAGCCTAGACAGTGGCCCAAAGTAAGAACTTATAACCGTATTTTCCAGCTCGAATGTTACCTTTTCCTAACCCATCCTGGAGACAGTACAAACAGGGCATTGAGAGAGCCCGTTTTTGTGCATTCCTTCCAACTCCTTTTTCAGTGATGTCATGTTAATAGCTTGAGATCAACCATGACGACATAATTTATACCTTGAAAATCAGCAAATATGACAAATCACAGCTTGGTGTGTATAGGTGTGTGTTTGGGGGCAGGGGAAGACTAACAGAGATAAATTAACAAAGTAATGAATAAACGTCTGAATGAATTTGATTATTGCAAAATGTTTATTATTAAGCTAGTGTATTTTCAAAGCCTTTGGACTTTAATAGAGTTCGTAAAGGACAGATGGTGTTGGAAATAATTTGTTGTGAACAACGTATTTCATGAATTGTAAATGGCATCCGTTCTGATGATGAAAAGCAATCTAAGCTTCATATTTCTGTATATATAATAACTTGGTGTATTCACAACCCCAAAGATTCATGAATAAATAAAACACATAAGCCATTTATTCTTGAGTATTCTTAAAACAAAAACGAATTTTCCATAACCGAAAATCCATTCTTAGTTCATGGAATGCTCATTTTGCACCTTAGAAATGTACTTTGTATGAAGTCTAGGATAGCAGTAAACTATTTGCAGTGCGGCTTTTATTTAGTGACTTGTATTTCAAAATGTGACATAAAACTCATGCAATATATGTTATTTTACAGCTTTTCTGAGACAGAGAGGATTTTTTTTTATCCTGCAAAAACAAATATACCTAGCTACATTTTAATGCTTTCAATATGAATACATTAGAGGATTTTTGAAATCCTACTGTAGGCAACTATTATTAAAGGATCTCAATTATGTTATTTCTTATTAAAATTGGTACTGAAATAATTAATCTTCTTTTAGGGTGAATATTCCTAGCACTTACTAGTTGTAATGTGATAACACCATTTTTAAAACATGAGAGGAAATTATAAATTATGACGCCCTAATATAATCCTAAGAACAAAAGATCACATTTTAAGATGCATGATGAGTATGGGAAATAGAGTTTTTAAATGATTTCATAAAATGTCTTTTCAGATTCTATCAGAGATAGAGGACAGATTGACAGCTTTCCAATTGCAACTGGAATTTCCACAGTCCTTCATGAGTAATAATGCATCATTGCATAATTGTTAAGTGTGTGAACGCTAGCTCTGCCAGTTACCGCATCTGAGATCTGAGGGAGTTATTTATGCTCTCAGTTCCACATTTTCCTCAACAATTACATGAGAAAAATAACGTTGTAAACTTGCATAGGTTTCCATAATGATTAAATGAGAACATATACCTAAGATAGATAGATTTAGATATAGATACAGTTACAGATATAGATACAGATGATGTAGATATAGATATAGAACAATGGCTGGCACCTTAATTAGTAGGCACTGAATAAATGTTAGCTTTAATTTTTTTTCTTTCCACTTTTCATTTACTTTCGCACTTACTCATTCTGTTGACACACATCCAGAAAATACTTCTGTGTGATGATCCTTGTCATGAAAAGTGATATTGATGAGGTGAGGTGTAATAAAGCCTTAGAAGTATTTTCATTATTTGAAGAAATAGAGAAATTCTACTGTGTGTTAAGCAGTAAAGTTGTATTTACACACTTTATTAATTGTTATCAATTGCTAATAGTTTTCCATTCAGCAATCTATACTTTGTATCTGCTCAATTGTTTCTTTCTGTTTTGAAACACTTAACAGCTGCAATTTGTTACCGGCTCCTCCTGTCCCCTATTAATAGGTTTATAAGTCAATACTCCAGTAAGAGATACTGTTGCAATTTAAATTAGTAGTAATAAAATATTACGTAAGAAGGATGATTTCAGGGAAGTTGATATGAATATGTCTCATTGTTTTTCTCCAAGAAGCAGTTTATAAATAAAATGTGACTTGTTTATGTTTTGGTTCATTATCATTTTATTTTCTCTAGATAAAATTTGCAGGAATAAATGTTAAATAACAACTGCAACTTTCAAATGAGGAATGGCTTACTTATCTTTGAACCATTTAAGGAGTGGATAAAATCAGCAGCTTTGCATCACTTTAAATTGCTCATAATTTTAATTCCATTTTCTGATTCCCTCTTATAGGGAATATGGTGTGACTGAGACATTGCACTGAAAAATGGAAGGATATAAACAGAGGAGAACAGGAAGTAAAATTAGAATCATGAAGGTAGAATTGATGAAGGTAATCAGTTTACTGAAAATTATCTAAAGAAACAAATTTCACCCTCCATTAGCTTTAAAACACACAGACAGAGGTGATACAAGATGCTGATTTCTTTCTCTTTTGGCTGCTATATTCCAGGAGCATTATGTGTTACTTTCCAGTGCTTTCATGCACTGGCAAATTTTACATGCTAACTTTTAAAAGGAGTTCAACAGCAGGAGACTCAGAATATACATTTATAATAATAAGCATGATTAATAGGATTAGAAAAAAAATCATTAAGTCAAGTCAAATATGATTGCTTTTGCTCTTCCAAGCCATCCTGTTGATTGTTAAGATAAATTTATTGTGATTAAGTCAAAAGCATGAACAAACACATTTGACTAATTCTATGTTGCTTAATAATTAAGCTGTAAGGTACTAACTCCATTTGAGTTTGAACTTTTGAAGATTAATGTATGCAAAGAAAATTGGTGGACATTTTAGTTTAATACTTTACTATATGAATATTCATAAGTTTATAGTCACTTCAGCATTTGAGGTTACACAGAATAATTGACGTACAAATATTACTGTCTCACATGGTTAAGGTAGATGAAGTCATTCAATAAATAAAATAGTTTAAGAATAATATTTAAATTAGAATAAACATTTTATTTTTATAAGAAGCAATAATTTTTCACTAGTATATAAGTGGATTAACTCAAGCAAAATTCCATTTACTTTCATCAAATATATATTTTACAGTAACCCAAAATTCATTATTAAATTAACCCAGGCTCAAAAATGAAGTGACAATTTTCGCTTTGGATGGCTATGCCCAGATCATTGAGCATATGGAGGCGATTTGGTAAACAACATTTCTGGTGAATTAAGAAAAGAAAATCAGAAATATATAACTATAATCTTTAGATAAGTATATATTAAATTTCCTCTGAAAATAGAAAGTATAGAATATAGATTATAATTGATTTTTGTAACCTCTAAGGCAGGAAACATTGACTATGCATGTGTAACCCCAAAACAATACCTAGTCAAAGAAAAGTAACACATTTCATGTGATTTTCAATAAAAAGAAGTATTTTACAAGGTTTATGACAATACTTTTTCAATATCAGATAATTTTTTAAAATCTGAAATAAAGCATCTGGAAATCAAGAGTTAGATTTATTGTTATAATTAGCCGAGTTTTTCTTTAAGATATTTTGATTTTTGAGATTTCTTGTGTGAATATTTTACATTTACTTATCTTCCTGTATAAACACATCAACTCCTATTGACAACTAAGAAGTATTTGTCACATTTTCATAGATTTTTCATGGAAATGATGATAGATTTATTTCTACTAGTGCAGCTATTTCAAACACCTAAAACCTTATTCCAATGTTTTCCAGTTTAAAGGAAACTGACTTAGAAAATAAACTGTTTAACAACAGTATTATTGTTTTATGGTTTGTTTTGGTGTTCAGCATTTGAACTTACCAATTTAGTGCAATAACATGACCATAATTCATGGCAGCCTCAATTTTCTAGGCTCAAATTATTCTCCCGGTTCAGTCTCCTGCATAGCTGGGACTACAGGCATGTGCCAATGTGCCACCATCCACCATGACCTGGCTAGTTTCTTTTCTTTTTTTTTTTTTTTTTTGGTAGTGATAGAGTCTCAGTATGTTGATGAGGATTGGGAAACTGGTTTTTAAAAGAAATTATAGGCTACTTAGTTATATGAGAAAATATTTATATATTTTATATTTTTGTTTGTTAACTCAGCAGGCACGATTATTGTCATGTCATCAGGACATCAAGAATGCAGTTATTATTGCATAACAACATTGTAGAATAATAAAAGATAAAAGAAAACTATCTTGTAATTAACAACAAGGGCAACAATAATGAAATTAAGTTTTACTTTTCTTCTAATTATAAGAAGTTAACATTCAAGTAATTAGGGAATTGGGCTTTGTGTCATTATGCTTGTTGCAGTGAATATAAATTAGAAATGTATCCACCACTATCCATTGTTTAATCTATGGGTTAATTTTAACAAAAATTAGAACTAAAGCATTTTTAAAAACAAATAAAATAGCTGTATAGATGAAACATCATTTTCACTAACTTTTCTTTAAATATGGAAAAGTAACACAATCCTAAGATGTTCAGAAAATTTTGACACATTTTTCATATATAAACCTATGTTATCCTATGTGTTTTGCTACCACCAGTTTATTTTTCTAAATGTGTAGAGGTAAGGTTTACCTTCCTGTCAATTCTTAAAAAGAAACCCTCTCAAGTCAATACACTTTTTAAAATCTAATTCTAGCTATGCTAGAAAGTGTCTTTAAAATTTTCTGTTGCATGAATTTAATTTTTAAAGAGATATAGTGACAGCAATAATGTTACTTAGGTAAAAAATAAAGCATCTCTTTTTGATATTTAAATGTGACTCTTTTTTTTTAATTGGCTAAGTGGTCAGAATGAAATTCTAATTTTTATTACTTTTTCCTCAGCTCAAATTTATTTGCTTTACATTTACTTTGATATGCTTTATAAGACCTAGAGAATTAAAGGTTTTTTGTTGATGCAGTAAAGGATCTGTGTTTCATTGTTGCTGGTTTTGAAGACTTAGAAGACTTCTATTTGAGTTCTGAGCCTTCAAGTTTTACAGCTGTATGCGCTTGTAAAAAGTTATTTTCTCTAAGTATTTATCTATTTTAAAATAAATACACTATCAGTCTTACAGAATTTACATTGAGGAAGAAACATAACATATATAAGTACTTTGGTGATTTGTGAGCTTTCTATGTAAATATTATTTATAGACACTAACAGGTATTGTTCCTCTTAAAATTGAAGGGCTTTCAAAGACATTTTAATGGGTATGATTATTTTGGAAGCTTTTAAAGTACAATAGAAAAAATTGTACTAAAACTACAGCCAAAATACACTAATAATATATTGCTTAATTAATTTAGTATTTGTTTTATATATCTAACTTACTGAAGCTGCTGCAAATAATTAATAGTTTTATAAATAAAATGGATAAGCTATGAATTACAAGTGATATGCAGATTGTTATGATTGTGATGGTTACTTCATTTTATGGAAATTTTATGAGGACTATACTTAAAACTAAGTAAGATATGTCTTCATGTTAGGTTGATTATGGGCACTTAGTAGGTTCTTTAATATCACCTAACTCTCAGAAGACTGCCTTCTGGTTTCCTCACTATAAATTGAAGATGACTATGATGATTTGGTATCCTAAAATGTAATGATGAGAATGAAAGCAGATATTGGGTTCATATACAAACTTTGTACAAATGTGAGGAATCATGATTTTCATCATCCTCATTTTAAATGATCAGAAGTAATATTTGGAGGCCTAGTGAGTGTTTGAGATACTCACTGTTAGGCTGATTTTAAAAGATTTATTTTTATTTTCCATTACATTATAAACAACGTATATTTACGTTAGCTCTTGCCATTTGTGTGTGTGTGTGTATGTATTTAAAAGTTCTGGACTGGCTTCGTGGATCACGCCTGTAATCCTGGCACTTTGGGAGGCCGAAGTGGCAGCGTTGCCTGAGTTCCAAAATCCGGCCTGGGTAATATAGCAAGACCTCATCTCTGCTAAAAATTTCAAAAAGTATAAAAATTAGCCAGCTTCGGTTTTGTGCACCTGTAGTCCCAGCTACTTAGAAGACTGAAGTGGGAGGATGTTGGAGCGAAGGAGATGGAGGCGGTACTGAGCTATGAATGAACCACTGCACCCCAGCCTGGGCAACAGAACGAGGTTCTGTCTCAAAGTAATAATAATAATAATAAACAAATGAAAGTCCTGTTTTTAGCTTCATAACCATTTCACATACTTTTTTCGAGTTGCTGTTTTCTATTTTTCAGCTTCTTGAATGAAATACTTACCTTATGAAATTTTTATATTTTATGACAATAAAATATTATATTCCATTTATTTTGTCTGATTTTTGCTTTGGCTATACCTTATGTATTTTAATAGACTGAAATTCCAAAGTTGTACATTTATGATTATTTTTCTCTAATCTAAGTACTTTGAAATTCATTGCACAGTATATGCACAAGTACAAACACACCCTCATAGGCATATGCAGTAAATGTGGAGAAAGTTTGATGAACATATGAATAGCTTTTGAAATACAATGTATTCTATTCAGTTCTAGGCAGTTGTATTTATTTTTTAAATATGTGCTCCTAACAACAGACTAATTATGGTATAAAAATATGACCATTATTTTTAAAGATATTTTTGGAATATGTAAATGTAAGTTTATCTTAAGAAAAAAATGTTTTTTTTTTTTTCCTGTATGCATGGAACTATTACAGAGATTCATTAAACTATAGTATATCAAATAGTCATTAGTTGGTACACACTCAATACCTAAATTTAGGGCTTAGATCACATTAATTTTTAAGCAATTTGACTTGGTGAGAATTTAGAAACTATCACTTTTAGTAGCTAGATAATAATAACAAATTAATTCTTTAAACCAAATCAGTCTTAGCCATTTGCTTATAGCTTCCCCACCCCATCAATAATCTTTCCTTTTGCATACCTACTGAAAGGGAAATGCATGTTAATCAGGTTCATTAGGCTGTGTAATTAATTTGCACACTCATTTTCTTCTATTTAAAACTCTCATTCTTTATCACCTAATGTTTTATTTAAAGTGCTGTCAGTCATATTTTAATAGGCTTGTATTCTTCTTTATAGTCAAAAATATACTGATAATGTATGAATAAAAAATGAATGAAGGAAAATAACTATATTTAAAAAATTTATGATAGTAAATTAAACTGGTAAAAGTAAATTTACAAATAGTTTTGTAACACTTTCAGTCTGACTCTAAACCCTAAAAAGGGAACATTGGATTTCTCTATTACACATTTGTTATTTATTCATATGTTTATTGCAAAATAATGGTTTTAAAAGGACAATTTTGATACAATCTCACATACTTGTAAAACAGAGTGTCTGAATTATCTATTGTTGTGTATCCCAAAATTTAAAACCAGTATTTCGTTTTCTCACAAATTTGTGGGTCAGGTATTTTGGCTGAGCTGTGCTCGGTTGGGAAGTTCTTCTGCTTGTCTTGGCTAGGTTCATTGATGAAGCTGCCATGATAATGTGGTATATTCTCTAACATTGGCTCATTCAGATGTGTAGTGTTTGATGCTGACGCTTCACTGAGCCTTTCGATCCATCAGGTCTCTTATCCTTACAGAGACTGCATAAGGCTTTTCATAGTTCTTTCAGAGTAAGTGGGAGCCAAGATGCAAGATATCTTTAAAATTAGTTTCAAAAGTCTTGCTACATCACTTCTGTGGCATTCTGTTGGACAAAACAACTAATAAGGTAAACTCAGATTCAAAGTAATGGAGAAATGGACATTATTTCTTGACAGACAACATATTAAAGTCTCAGTCATATTTCAAAGAGTATATACAAAGGGGTATGATGAATATGTGAATATTTGTGCCATATACTGTATAATGTATTCCAAACTTCAATAATATTGGGATATATTTTAATGGAAAATAAAATCCTCATGTACTTATGTTGACATGACTTTTATAATTACATGCAGCAACAACCTGTTTTTAAAAACCCTTTGTACAATTTTTTCTTTTCTTTTTTTTTTTTTTTTTTTTTTTTTTTTTTTTTTTT
>NW_016107591.1:2300026-2320167 GCF_001604975.1 Cebus imitator | reverse complement strand
TATAAAACACAGTTTCTTGAGGACACTTCTGACATCCAGAATCCCACATGCCTGATGTCAGAGACACCTCTGGAAGTTTCAGATTCATAAACCACTAGGCTTTCAATTTTACTTGAGTCGCTTGGAATTATTTTTCTATCACAACCCACAGAAGTAATACTAACACATGAAACATTTATCAATACTTTTAATGTTACTATACTGTCACAAGTGTGTATGTCATAGCTATTGTTATTATGGAGATTATGCATAAGCTCATTCTGTGCAATGAGAATATTCTATCATTGCTGTTAATTATTTGGAATATCATAAAATGTCTATTCTAGAGCATGGATGACATAATTTACTTATTACTTGTCCTGGAAGCATCCTTTACATATTAAATTGAATAATCATATTTATTTCAATTGATATTTATTATTTTCTCACATTTTCATTTTCACTGTGTCAAAACACACTTTTCATAATACATCTTATAGAATTAAAATGCAAATACCTTACAATCAGGTTTATCAAAGTGACAGCAAAATTTAATATTACCACAGGACAATTTCTTTTGTTGGTGTTGAGACATGAATAGCCACCAGTTTGATATGATTGCAAGCAATTAGACACGCTTGCCATCATATCACACTGGTGGCTTTATAATGAATTGTAGGTCATTACACATTATGTAATATTAAGAATGATTTGAGAAATGAAAGTTTTTACACATAAATATAGGTAAATTATTTGTCATATCAATAGGTAAAATGTCAATCAGATTTTGCAAATTGTCATATTTTCCACTTCCTAATAAATCTCAGTGTTTTATTGATCATTTTTATTAATATTGGTAATTGTCCTAAAGAAGTTTATATCTTATCAATTTAAAATGTAATCTCTAAATGAACGGCCTTTGGCAGTATAGATATAGAATAGGAAGCAAAACAAGGAGAAGAAGATAAGGAGGTTGAGGAGGAAGAAGAGGCAGTGGAATAAAGATGAAAAGGGAAGAAAAAGAAAGTGTTTAAAAGAAAAAGTAAAAATAGCACAAAATGCCAAGTTTTCAGATTACATCTTTTTGTTTTTATAAAATCTAAGCAAAAAGTGTGGCTTTAGAATACACTAATGACTAAAAACATCAGGAAAATATCCCTAAATTATATGTCAATTTTTTTCTGTTTTATCACTTGATCTTCTTCATTGGAAATTCCAATTACATACATATACATACACATTCAATGGAATTATTATAAACAAAAGATAACTGTCCACATTAAGAATATCCTATTTAAGTTTATGAATGTTAAAAGTAAATATGCCATTTTTAGTTAGTGAAGCAAAGTAATCTATTTTTAAGTGGAAAAAAAATCAGGCTATCAAATTTTATATAAAAATAGTGGTATCAAAAGGAAACTCCAATAACTTCATAATATTCCATGGTAAAATGTGGAAGGTGATTTTTTTTTTTTATCAGAGCAAGCTATTTTACAAATATAAATTCAACATTTCTGAAAAACTGTATCAAGGAACATTTTTTCCATAACTCATTCTTAAGGAAATCACGTGCAATTTTAACTCTCTTCAAATAAAGGTAACCTGTGAAGCTTCAGCAAAAGATCAGAGATAAACAGTGGTGCATTTATTTGCACAGCTAAGATGTAATCCCACGTGGTATAAGTGTAACAGAATAGCGTTTGTTGGTGTGTGTATGTGTGTACTTCTGTGTGTATTTTTTCTCAGCCAATGTCTACGTGATGTTGGAAAACAGCAGAACATAAGAGAAATAGAAGGTAGACCATAAAATAAGCTTGCTTATTGTTTCTTTTGTAATAGTTGGAAGTCAAGGAATCATGAAAATATGACTAGGGAAGTCAAATGTTATAAGCATATTTAAAAGTATAAAGGAAAGCACAAAGAACAATAATTGTTCTGATTAAAGTTGAGTGATGGAAAAGAGACGATAGAGGGAGAAGAAAGAGAATAAAACTAAAAGGAAAATGAAGAAGATAATTATATACCGAACAACATCATACCTTGTGTCAGAGATTCCCCAAATCAAACACAGGTTAACCATTTATTAGAATGAACCACAGAAACCAAAAAAGTGGTCATGTTACTGTTTATAATTTATTACAGTGAGAGGAAACAGATTAATATCAGGGAAAACAAAAGGTGTATAGAGAGAAATGAGGCATGCGTTTCCATTTCTCCTGTCCCCGTGGAGACATAAAGGCAGCACTTCACTCTCCCAGCACTAACGGAGTATTGACACCTGAGTTGCTCACCGGAGCCTTGGTGCCCTGCATTTTTGCTGGGTGTCAGTCAGGAAGCATGGAGCACCCACAGGACCGACCTTAACTACTCAATGTCTAGCTCTTCTTTTGCCCCCACCAAGAGGCCTAACTGATACAGGGTGGCCCAGATCCCCAGGTGAACCAAAACATGCATTTACCATAAATCACATTGCTACCATAAACTAGTTTGCATGACTCAAGGCCTCAGGTATTTAACAATACTCTTCAAAGACACTCTTATGAGGCTAACAGTTTATCGTTCATAGGCTATCCCCCAGAAGCCTGCCAAAAGTGAGTCCTTTCTTTGGCATGTCCAGAATTTGAGCACCACAAACCTCTACGGTGTTAATCTATTCCTGTAAAAAAAATACACACACACACACACAACTGTATATACATACACATATACATATAAAATGAAATACAAATCAGTATATATGAGCATATATGTTTATATTGCTTTATATTTTTAAGTGTCTGCTTATAGAGAAAAAACGTTATATAGAATCACAATGGATCAAAGACCAAAATACTATCACCCCAATAATTTTATATAAATTAAAATTAATTATGAAAAAAATCAATATTTATTTGGCATTATATAATATTAATAAAACAAATTACTAAAAAAATAAAAAGCTAATTGTTTGAAAGATGTGAAGTAGATAAACTGATTGATAACTTCATGGCTATTAATAAAAATTTTATAAAAGATAAAAAAGATGGCCGAAATATTAGTCATTCAAACAAACTCATAGCATTACTTTATTTAAATTTATGCAGGTACATTTAAAAAATTGGATGAAATAATTTTGTAGGAAAATATATGTTATCAAAACCAACTTATAATAGATTTATTTACAATAAGAAAATACAGGATTTTTTTTTTTTTTTTCAAAGAACTAACCTTTCTAAGTCGGAGAGTAGATGCTTTCCTGGGAGAATTCAACTAAGGATTTAAAGATTAGAGAATCCTTATGCTATATAATACTTCCAAAACAGAGAAAGAAGAAAATCTTTAGTATTACTTGTAAGTTATGAATAATATTTTGACCCATACCTAACAGAGATTGTTTTGTAAGATAAGTAACTGCAAACTCACCTCAATAACTGATTTAATGTAACAATTTTAAACTCTTAGGAAACAGAATTTATTGAACTGTTACAACATGATCAACTTAATTTGTCCCAAAAATGCAAAAAAATATTCTATAATAGAAAATGTTTGTCAATCTTAGTGAGGGAGTGTTAGAGAGACTTCTTTTCCTGGGTCCGCAAGTGGCGTGGTTTCAAGTGCAGGAATTCCCTGGCTCCCCACCTCAGATGACAAGGACTTTTTGTGCACCTTCCTCCCCACAGGCCAGATAAAGCTTTTTGTCTACCCTCCTGCACATGCGGGCAAGCCAGGTAGAGCTTTTGTCTCCAAATTCTTGCCAAGCGCTCTTGAAGGAGGTGGCTCTGTAACTCAGGGTTGTAAAACAAGTAGCCAATCCGGTAACAGAGTCAAAAATAAATCAATCCAGAGGAAGTTTAAAAAAACTCCTCTCATTAAACAAGAGCATAAATGGGGAGGGGAAAAACTCAAGAAATAAAACTTCGGCCTCCCCTGCCTAAATGGATTTCCTCTTTTGATCACCTCCCACACAGCATGAGAGCTGCCTTTTCTCTCTCTCTCTCTCTCTCTCTCTCTCTCTCTCTCTCTGCCTAATAAATCGCACTTTCGTAAAACTTTTTGGGTCCACAATATTTATTCCAACGGTAAACTCACATGCCTCTGCCATTCTTTGGGGTTAGAGAGGCCAAGAGCCTACAAGCCGACAATGGTTCCCATTTCCGTGGTGGTCTGTGGTTAAAATTCCTGGTTTTCACCCAGGTGGCCTGGACTCAACTCCCAGTGTGGGAAGCAGGCAATCTGGTTAAAGTTTTATTCACCAGTAACAGTAGCAATAAACCTCATGAAATAAATAATGTGGCCACTTTCACAAACAATAAAAAGGTATCTGAAAATATTAAACTCATGCTAGACAAAAACATTAAACAAATCAACAGTTTCTTCATGAGATAACACAAATTTCAGCCCAAAAGCCATCACGATACACATCCAACTGTGCATAGTGAAACACATCCACTAAAGCCAAGACCAAAACAATAACAGGAGCTGGCTAGCGTTCTTACTATTTATCATCCCACCAAAAATATTAGCTGTATTAGACAAGACATTTTTAAAGTAGCAATTGGAGCTGGGTGCAGTGGCTCATGCCTATAATCCCAGCACTTTGGGAGGCCGAGGTGGGCAGATCATGAGGTCAAGAGACGGAGACCATCCAGGCCAACACAGTGAAACTTCATTTCTACTGAAAATATTGAACATTAGCTGAGTGTGGTGGTGCATGCCTGTAATCCCAGCTACTCAGAAGGCTGAGGCAGGAGGATTGCTTGAACCCGGGAAGCAGAGGTTGCAATGAGCCAAGATTGTGCCACTGCACTCTAGCCTGGAAACAGAGTGAGACTCCATCTCAAAACCAAAACAACAAAAAAACAAAAAACAAACAAAAAGTAGCAATTGGAAAAATGGTTAAAACTGTTACTCCTCGCCAGTGTATGATGAAAACATTTTCAAAAGCAAGTGAAAAGTAAAATAAACAATGAGAGGGTAAAGCAGTAGAATATGCAATTGAGGTACAGAGCACTGCTCCCTTACTGTGTATGCCTGTGTGTTTTATCTACTAATCTACATGATGATAATCATATGTGGATATACTTAATAGATGTGTGTATATAGTAAAATAAATAATATAACAGAACAAATATTTCAAATTAAAAAACAATAAAATTCATAGGAAAAGTAGCCAAAACCATGCACTGTTTTTAGAAGCAAAAAATTAAAACACTACTGAAAATATTCATAAATTACTAATTCTACTTTATGATATTTAATTAGATATTTTAAACTATATGTTCAAAATGTGTCCAATTTTCTGAGTTGGGAATCTGATTAAAAAGTCAAGGATATTGGAGTTACTGATGCAATCTAGTTGTGGTGTCTGTCTCTGGGTGAGCAATATTCATTCTAAGAATGTTTTTTGAGTTCTTACCCTTTTTCCCACCCCCTAGTGTGATACATCTGCTTTAGAAATAACAAAAATGAACAAAGCTTGCATTTTAAAAACAGCAAGAATAGAGGTTCATTTGTTGTTGCACAAAGATTTATGTCAAGCAAACATAAAGGCTGCTAACCTCCTCTGGTGGACAGTAACGCCTACATCTATCTAAATGCTACCATGGTTTGTCTGATTCTTTGAAAACTCTCACAGTCAGAATATTCACCACAGAATGGCAATCTGACAACTGGGTGTGTTTAATGTCATTTATCTTTACAAAAGGCTAAAAATTGCCCTAAGCAGCTCAGATAAACAGTATCTCTTCCTCCTAATGTTTCTATTATCCTTTTTTGGCTCTATAAAATATATTTTTCAAGTGAGTAATGCTATTTCTATGCTATTGGTACTCAGAAATGTTTATAAAAATTAAACTGTAAATTCATTAATGGTTATATAGATATTCTGTGTATATATGTTATACATCAGTGGTTCCCAGGCTTTTTGGCACCAGGAACCAGATTTGTGGAAGACAATTTTTCCACGGACCCAGGGTTGGGATGGTTTCGGGATGATCAAGCACATTACATTTATTGTGCAGTATATTTCTGTTATTATTGCATTGTAATATACAATAAAATAATTATATAACTCACCATAATGTAGAATAAGTGGGAGCCCAGAGCTTATTTTCTGGCAACTAGACAGTCCCATCTGGGAGTGATGGGAGACAGTGAGAGATCATCAGCCATTAGATTCTCATAAGGTGGGTGCAACCTAGATTCCTCGCCTGCGCAGTTCACAATAGGGTTTGCGACGCTATGAGAATCTAACGCTGCCGCTGATCTGACAGGAAGTTGAGCCCAGACGGTAATGCCAGTGATGGGGGGTGGCTGTAAATACAGAGGAAGCTTCATTCACTTGATCACTGGTCACCTCCTGTTGTGCAGGCCAGTTCCTAGCAAGCCACAGGCCAGGGGTTGAGGATCCCTGCCATACTTCATCTTAATTTAAAAGTAGTACTAATTTCATTCTTACGACTTTCAACAGGCATCTGATAATGAAATCTGATACTGAAGGCTGGGTTATCTGAGTCTTGGAATAGCAGTCTGGTTTACTTCTCTCAATGTATGCAAAGAATGAATATTATTTTAATATCATTCAGTGCTAACATAAATTACAGCATAAAGGATAACATCATAAATTTTAATCCAAGCTGCCTAATTTCAATCCTAGATATTTAACATATGACTGTGTGACCTCAGGCAAATGACTAAACTTTCTGCGCTGAATGTCTTCATCTGTTGAATGAGGATAATGAAAGTAACTCCTCAAATAATGGCTGTGAGAATTAAAGGAGATAATAAATGTGAAGCAATCAGAATCGCATGTAGCACCTAATCAGCACTATGTTCAATTTTTTCTTCCTAATATTATCATCATCATCATCAAGATTCGGCACTGCTAAAGGGACTAGCCATGGAGCACTAAAGAGGCATAATTCGATTGCCTTGTTCTTTCAAAATATAATTCTATTTCTTGCTATCAAACTAACACTTTTGAACAGTTAATAACATTGAATAAATTTTACAGCTTCTTAAATTTCCATCCTAATGGAGCTTTAATTTTGCTAGCCATAGGCCACATCAGTTCTTGATGTTCCTGGTCCTTAGATAAATAAATAAATAAATAAAACATTGTAACTATCAAATTTAGGTCAAGAGAGTAGATTTACCTTCCCATTTTCTTCCCCTGTGCACTCCTGATAATTACTATTCCACTCTTTGCTTCTATGTATTTCATAGCTTTTTAAAGATTCTATATACAAGGAGGATTATGTGATATTTTTCTTTTTCTGGCAAATTTCCCTGAGCACAAGGTCTTCCAGATTCATCCATGTTGCCACAAATGGCAGTCTCTCCTTTTTTAAGGTTGAATAATATTCCACAATATTATTCCATTATATATATATATATATGTGTGTGTATATATATATATATATATATATATATATATATATTTCTTTATTCATTCATTTCTCAATGGACACTTAGGTTGTTTTTCATGTCTTGGATATTGGACATATTCTGAGTTGCTGATTTCATCTCTCAGCAGAGAGACTGCTACAAGATGTATATCATAAAGTAAAAAAAAAAAAAAAAACCTTGCAGTTATAGAGGATGAATAAGTCTGGAGATATAATAGTCAGGAAAACTATAATTTATGAAATTGTCCTGTATTTTGAATATTTGCTAAAAGAATAGATTTTAGGTTACCTTATCACCAAAAAAAAGGAAACATATAGGAGATGACTATAGAAGGTGATGGATATATGAGTTTGCTTAACTGTAGCAATTACTTCAGCATCTATACATATGTCAAGACATCATGTGGTAGCTCTTAAATATATACAATAAAATCAGTTAATTAAAGAAAAAGAAAGAGGAAACTGAGCACATACTGGGATCTACCCACGTTTTACTGCCTCAAAGGCATTAATGTAGTTGGAATACATGTTAAAGAACTTTAAAATAAATTCCCACCTGCAAAGGAAAATCTCCAGAACCAAACTGAGATGAAAATTATAATGATGTTCAGAAAAAAAAAAGTGTAAAATAAATGTGGTGCAGACCTCAAATGTGGATATTAGGAATTATGGTTTCAAAGACATTGTTAGATAGGAGATGGGGCCACCACCCTAGAGTACCAAAGAGAATTTACTCTGTTTGTCATTGGAAACCAAAAGGAGAATATGCACAATTGGGGACTATGTGAACTCTTTCAACATTAGGCTTCTTTGCAGAAAAACATAAATTGTTATTGCTCGTTATATGCATGAGTTGTATGCCTGATCCAATGGAAAAACAGATTCAAGGCTGGAGAATACTTGAAGATCAGGACAAAATAACAAACACGAACTCTATACACAAACCAAATATAAACCCCCACTATCCATGGTATATGTTGAATTCACCTCCTGGAGAAGATGTAACTCAGGGAAGATAAATTCATAGAAAAGACACACACCTACATGCACAGAAGTGAGAAACCTGAAAATCATGGAAAACATTGTAGTCATCACCCAAAATGTGATAATTTATGCCCACTATCGGATATTACTAAAAAATTAAATACATATGAATTTTTAAAATAAAATCAATTCAAATTATTCATAGAACACAAAGGGTTATTATCTAATAAAAACCACATATTTTAAATAATTAAATAGAAATATATTAACAATTATACTAGTGATATCTAAAGTATATTGAATCCTTAACATATTCCTTAAAGTCTTTCTATGCTATATTTCCTATAATCCCTATCAGTTTTTCAAATCTTGAAACTGAGTAAAAAGGCAAGATAATAGCAAACATAATGGGGAGAGTCTTTGAGAACATATTTAAATGTAGACTTTTTAATATCCATTTTTAAACAATCATTTACAATAACTTAAAGCAAGGCACACTCTATTCTCTGAAGCCACTTCTGTGGTCACCCAATCTGATAAAATTTAAGTTACCTGCCTTGATGCCAAAGTAGGGCACAGAGAATGGAATGGTCAGCTTGTCCTTTCTACTTACCATTCATGTTTCAGCCTACTGTCTGACATAAACTGTGATTAGTTTTAATTGATGTAGGAAAAACAATACCAAAAATTGTGATAATAATAAAAAGGTGCTAAGTATAAATAATATAGACAATTGTTTCAGGGGAATTTTTAGAGAAAATTTATAAGCTGTGGTAGACATTCTGTGCAATATATAGATGTGTGTGTGTGATATAAATATATATATATGTGCATTTTATTTGATCAATTTAAAATTGTTGGGAATAAATATATGCAGAATAATTCAGGTTTTAAATTTCAGCACGAACATCTCAATGACAAAAAAGCATTTGGATTTTGGATGAATGTATTTTTGCTTTTGTGGCTTTTCTTTTGTAAGGTAAGGTAATTGCTTTTGCCATTCCATTCGAAATTGAGATTTATGCCTCACAGACCTTAAACCAAGCTTATCAATTGGGTTACCCTAAAATGTTACAGTACCCTCAAGATTCCTAGTAGGAGACATTCTTTTTCATTCACTACAAATGACATATTAAAGCCATTTTTTATATCCTTCAAATCAAATAATCAATATGATTTAGAAAATATAAAACTATAATTTCTGACAAAGTTGATTTCTTTCTTTTTGCCTTTTCGAGCTTTATCTTTACAGTAAGCATATGCTCGTTTCAGCAAGAACTAAAGTTCATTGTCAGCATTTATCCCCACCTCAACTTTTGATTCCTTATTTCCGTCTTTTTAGCATGCACATTTCACGTGTCCCATGACCCTTTTCCATTCTGGTCTCACAATCTTTTTCTATACTTTTTCTGCCCTGTCATCTTTTCAAAAGTATTGTGCTGACATATAACATCCATTTATTAACATATTTGTTTATTATGTTAATATGTAAACCAATTCGTGATCATGTATTAATGGGTACAGACAGCTGACCATTTCTTCTTCCAGCTGCAATGTGAATTTAACAGAGATTTCCTAGCTATCACTTTTAAGTCCAGGAACTTAGCTATGACAATCCTCTTGCATGGGGCAGGTATTATTTGACCCAATGGCACCTGCTAAGAGAGGGCATTTAAGTGCTGTGCCTAAGGAGTGAGCTAGCTACCTTGGAGCAATAAAGCTTTGGGGCAGCTATGAAAGATAACGCTCAATTCAGCCATTTATTTGTATAAATTAGTGGCAGTTCCGTGCTCCATTTGAGAAAAACTAATTAGAGCTAACAGAACTCTCCTTTCCCTGTGGCTGATTACAAGATGACGGCTAGAAAATATCTTTGCAGTATGGAGAGCCCCATATGATGGATGCAGAGGAAATAGATGTGTGTTGTCTAGTACAGTGGTCTTCCATTTTTTTGGAACCAGGGGTCGATTTTGCAGAAGACAACTTTTCCATGGATGGGTTGGCAGAGAGGGGGGATGGTTTGTGGATGATTCAAGAGCATTACATTGATTGTGCACTTTTTTTCTATTATTGTTACATTGTAATATATAATGAAATAATTATACAACTCACCATAATGGAGAATCAGTGGGATCCCTGAGCAACCTAGGCCTCTCACCTGCACAGTTTACCGCAGGGTTTGTGCTCCTATGAGAATCTAATGCCCCCACTGATCTGACAGGAGGTGGAGCTCAGGTGGTAACAGGAGGGATGGAGAGCAGCTGTAAATACAGATGAAGATTTGCTCTCTCATTCTCCACTCACCTCCTGCTGTGCAGCCCAGTTCCTAACAGGCCAGTATCAGTCTGTGGCCTGAGGTTTGGGGACTCCTGGCCTAGTAAATAACCCAATATCAGCTCAATTTTTTTTCTGAAAAATTCTACTCTATTAAAGCTAGATAAAAAAAAATTACATTTACTGGGGTCAGTATATTGTCCTTCTTTAGCCAAAACCCTTCCTTTTCATTATATTTTAATTGCTTTTTGTCTATTTTCCTACAAGTTCTGTGAAGAAAGGCTCCTCTTTCATTTCTATGCTCGGTACAGAGTTTGAAACATAGAACAGTGTTAGTAAATACAAAGGAGAGATGTTTCACTTTAAAATAACTCTATATTCTCCCTGCAGCTCTAAACTCAACAATCATTAAAGGCTTCCTTCAACACTGATTGAGTCATTGATTCATTGATTGTTGATTCAACAATCATGAAAGGAAATAAGGAATCAAAAGTTGAGGTGGGGATAAATGCTGACAATGAATTTTAGTTCTTGCTGAAACTAGCATATTCTTACTTTAAAGATAAAGCTTGAAAAGATTTGTATATACTGGAGTGTAAACAAATAATACACTGTGAGATTTTAAGACTTCTGGTAACAGCTACATTTTTTTTCCAACTCTTTAAATTTAAAAATTAAAACTTGCCAAAATTGTGATGTCAACTACAGGCAAATGTCACTGAACTAATGCTATTGTATCAATGATATGTAACACTCATTAATGAGGCTGTCAGGATTAGTTCATTCTTAAACCAACCATTGGTATCCTCAAAGTAAAGTAACTTCATGCTAATAAAACATATTTTCTGTTTCATCTCATTCAGAATTATTTATATGGTCGGAGATGTATAATGATCAAGTCATTGGGCAATAAAGATTACATATCCAGTTAGAAGAAAAACAAATAATTACTTTAATTACTTGTCAGCAAGTCACTTCCGTTACTTCAAAATCCTCATTCAGGTAAAAAAAAAAAAAAGCTCGTTTGTGGGAAAAATATATTTGAAATAGAAAACATTTCTTGAAGTAATATAGCAGCTGAAATGCAGGGAACAAAGGTCACTGAGAAAGAAAACATTAAGTTTGTTTATGAAGAAAGATTAGCAAAAAAGGTTTTGTGAATTAGAGAAGTGTGCACTAAAATAGCAGCTAAATATTTACATTATCAAATAAAATTTTAAATGTTATAATTTAAAAGTATTTTCATGTAGTTCAGTGAATTTAGCTTTAAAAATACATAAATATAAGATGAATTAAAATATGCTTTGAAAAAATGAGCATCTTGTTGGTTAAAAATTATTAGTTCTGGGTGCATTTTCTATCTGTTGTTATTTCAAATAACTGCATTGATTATAAGGATGGGGACATTTGAAATAACAAGTAATCATATAAAAAAAGACAAATCATGCAAATATTTTAATTGTACAAATAGATTTATTCTGCTTTTTATATTCAAGAAATAGCTGTGCAATCTGAATATGAGAATGTTTTTCAAAAGTACCTTACAAAAATATATGCAGAATTTTATGCATAAATACAACATCAAAGAAGACATACTGAATAAAAAGTTATTATATTATTTGGGGAACAAATAAAATAAGACTAAAGAAAAAACAAGTAAAAAAAATTGTAAAGCAAAGTTGAATTTGTGCCACACAGAAAAATACATTCCTAAATCACAATGTGTGTGATCAATCATTTTCATAATCATAGATCCTCTTGTAATACAGGTGTTAAAAATTTATTTTTCAACAAAATACTTCCAAGGCAGTATAGGCACTTTGGATGTCTTATGAATACTTTCCTTTTTGGCTCCCTCCCATGGTTCAACTGAAAGGGGAAAAACATCTTCAACAAAACCTTGGAGTTATTATTCCAACACTAATTCTATTTTTGATTTTCACAATTTTACTTTTCATTTGATAATTCAACTATTGTTAACAAAGGAATAATAGAGATCAACAGGATATGAAATGAATTAAAAATTAGTGTGTTCATTTTAAATATTGGTATTTTATAATTAAAGATTAGATATGTTCCTTTTAAATATTGATAATTAATACTGAATTAAATTAAATTGAATCAAAAATCTTATTCAGGAAATAAAGGTAAAGTGAGATGTTGTGAAATAGGACAATTCTACTGTGATCTTGTTGCCCTAATCTTGTTGTCAACTAACTCATTCATTTCTCATTGTAATTCTAAATTTCGTTTTTTCAAGAAGTAAAAATTTGAAATGTTAGTAATTGGCAATATTCCAATTTCAGAACTCAAAAAAAGCCATTTTTGAGGACTATTGGCGTTTTGCCTTGTTTGAGTAAAACATTTAAATCCCATGCCAGCCAATTAATAGCAAGAGTAGGCAAATGTTCAAACATTGTAATCTATTATGCAGTTTTAAAAGATCCTACCACTTACTGTATATTTATTACAGGTCATTATATTCCCTAATTCATATAACCTTCAAAGGTAGTTGATATAGAGGTTACATTGTTTCTTACAAACAAGGAAACTGAGGCTCAGAGGATTACAGCACTTTTCCTGGATGAGAAGTGCTATATTTGGACCCACAGAGAATTCTGAGAAGATGGTGGAGTAGGAAGCATGAGAAACATGTCTCTCTACCTTGACAACAATTGTACAGGCAGAATCTGTCTGATATTGCTATTTTAGAACTCTGGAATATACTGAAAGTTTCAGACTTCCAGGGGAAGGCTTGGATGACAAATTGTGGTTAATTTTAGTTCTTAGCACAGTGGTAGCCCACTGTCACCCTCCATTCAGCCACACATCAGGCAGTTGTTCATATGTTTCTTGCACCTAGAGTAGCTTGCATCAAGCTTATAGAAGCCAAAAAGGAACCTCTTCTACAAATTTTTGGAACCTGTGTTCTGATCAACGATTCTTGCTGCTTCTGATTCACAGAGGTAGAGACAAAAAAAGCAGAAACCATTATTTTATGCCCACCTTCAATTATTGCAAGCCCCTCTTACTCTGAATGAAATAATTTGCAGGTGATTTAATGGGCTGATGCTTTCTTCCTCCATTCATTTTTTCCCTTTTCCCACTTTGGGAGCCAGGTATAGACATGCAGTACTTTCAAAAACAATCATATACATGAGGGAAAATGACAAGCTCAATGCTTGCCCAGTAGAAGGTGGAGTCTTGGAAAAATACTTGAGAAAATCTTAAATTGACACCTCTGGCTGAATCTCAGCAGAGATATCCTATAATAATCAAGAAAGTATAAATAAAACATGGCATATGCTGGGGAATAGATAGAATTAATTTCTAGTTTCTACTGTATCATTAAATTTAAATGTTAAGGTTTCAACAATGACAAAATCACAAGGCATACAAAGGAATAGAAAAGTATGTCCCATTTAAAAGAGGGAAAATAAAACAAAAAACAAAAAACAGAAACTATTTCTGGAAAATGCCTGATGGTTGATCTACACAGGCCTTAAAGCAATTGTCTTAAAAAATACTCAAAAAACTAAAAGAAGATATGGAGAAAGTCAAGAAATATATGAAGACAAGTGAAATAGAAATAGAGACAGTAATTCTAAAAATAAACCAAAACAAATTCTATAACTCAAAATTATAACAAATAAAATATTTACTAGAGGGATTCAAAAGCAATTTAATCAGGAAAAAGAAGGAGGCAGCAAACCTGAAGTTAAGATGATGAAAATTGCTGAATCTGAAGTACAGAATTTAAAAAAAAATATTGAAGGAGTGTGTACATAGGGAGCTAGAGAATACTAACAAGTGAATTACCATATGCATTATGGAGCCCTAGAAAGAGGAAAAAATATAAAATAATTTGGAGAATATTTAAAGAAATAATGGCTGGAATCTTCCCAAATTGAATGGAAGACATGAATGTTAACATTTAAGAAGCTTAACAAACTACAAGTAAACTGAAAGAGAACACAGCAAGGTACATTATAATTAAAATGTTGAAAGTAAAAGACAAGGAGAATTTTGAAAGCAGTGAAACAGAATTGACTTATTACATACAGGAGACAGCAGGTTATCATCATATATTTAGATTTAGTTTCAGATTTAATCAGAAGATGTGTCATCAGAAACCTTGGCGGCCAGAAGACACTGAGCTGATATATTCAAAGTACTGAAAATAAAAATAAAAAATGTGTCCACTAAGAATTCTATATCTGGCCAAATTGTTCCTAAAAAGTGTGGAAGTAATTAAGGCATTCCCAGATAACAAAAGCTAGGGAGTATGTTACTACTAAACTTGACCTATAAGAAATACCAAAAGGCATACTGCATGTTGAAATCAAATGACACTAGACAGTAACTTAAATAAACACATCTGAATTTTGGTAAAGATAAGTACAAGAGCAATTACAAAAGCTAGTAATATTGTGACTCCACTTTTTTTCCTCAACATAATGTAAGAAACTAAAAAATTCAAACAAAAACAATTACTTATCTGAAAACGAGTATTATTGTTGCTTGGTCTATAATTTCAAATTTGATTTTCTGCAAAATTTAAGAGGCTAATGTCTTAAAAATAATTATTAGTTTATGTTTTTGGACATATGATCCATAAAGATGTATTTTTATATATAAAAATTTTATACATTTTTATGTATAAAAATGCAAAGATGTATTTTATACATAAAGATTTTGTAACAACAACAGCTGAAGGAAGTGGAGATGTAGCTATAAAGTCAGCAGAGTTTTTGTATGTCATTTAAGTTAAGCTGGCATAAATTCTAATTAGAGTGTTGTAAAATAAGGATGCTAAATGTAATCCCCATGGTAACCATGAAGAGAGAGCCACAGAATATTTGCAAAAGGAAATGAGGAAGGAATTTAAATGTTTTACTTTAAAAAAATCAACAAAATATAAAAGAAGTTAGTAATGCAGGAAATGAGGAACAAAAAAGTTGTATATAGAAAACAAATAGTAAAACGACAGATGTAACTTGCTCACAAGTAAGTGCTTCAGATTAAGTGAATTAAACTTTTAATAAAAACAATTAATTTAAAAAACAGCATGCAATTATTTTACTTTAAATAAGAAAAGATTATAAGAGATAAAGGAAGATATATATTAATAAAATGTTCAATACACGAAGAAGACATAATAGCGACAAACATATATTTACCTAATTACAAACTATCAAGGTATAGGAAGCATATGTTGATTTAGGTAAAGAGTGAAATAGATAGTTCTATGATAATAGTTTAAAGCATTAATAATTCATTCTAAATAGATAGACCAACCAGAGATAAGATAATAGAAGGAAAACAGAAGACTCGAAAAGCACACTATACCAACTAGATCTAATAAACTCTACCCAACAACATCAGGATGCACATTCTTCTCAAATTCCCATGGAATATTTCCAAGGTCAGACCATATGGTAGGCCACAAATTAGGTTGTAATAATTTAAAATATATATCAAAAAGTTTATTCTCTATCAAAAATGGGATAAAGTTAGAAATTAATAACAGAAGAAAAATTGGAAATTTCACAGTCATGTGGAAATTAGTACACGTTAAACAACCAACGGATTAAATAATAAATCAAAATGAAAATTAGAAAATAATTTGAGAACAGAAAAATGAAAATACAACATATCAAAACTTACAGAACACAGATTAATGCTGTGGGAAATTTATAGCTATAAATGCTTACATTAAAAACCAATAAATATCTCAAATTAACAACCTAACTATGCAATTGAAAAATCTATTAAAAGAACAAACTGAATCCAAAGGTGACAATAAGGAAATAATTAATATTAGAGCCCAAATAACAAGTTAGAGAATAAAAAACAAGCCTATAATGCAAACAAAATAAAAAACTATGTCTTTAAGAAAATAATAAAACAAACAATTATTTATCCAGATTCACTAAAAGAAAAACAGAGAAGAATCAAATTAGTACAATCCAAAATGAAAAGGAGACATTACTATTGATTGTATAGAAATAAAAATAAGTATAAGAAAGTACTATGAATAATTATATGCCAACAAATGATAAGCTAGATGAAATGGAAAAAATTTCTAGAAAGACAAAACATACAAAGCTAAACCACAAAAAAAATTAAAAATTAAATAAACTTATAACTAGTAAGAAATTTGAATCAGAATCTCCTGACCAAAAGAAATTACCTGGTGGCTTTGTTGGTGAATTCTATCAAACACTTAAAGAACACATATCAATCTTTCTCAAATTTTTCCAAAAACTGAAGAGGAGGGAACACTTTTTAATTCACCTACTTCATTTTATGAGGCCAATATTACCCTAATACTAAAGCCAGACAAAAATACTTCTGCATGAAAAGAAAAATACAAACCATTATCTTTTATGAACACTGATGAAAAAATCCTCATAAAAATACTAGTAAACCAAGTTTAGTAGTATATTAAAAGAATTATATACCATGGACAAGAGGATTTTATTTTTGAAATGCAAGGATGGTTCATCATATAAGGACTAATCTATGTAACATGCAACATTTATTGAACAAAGGAGCAAAAACTACAGGATCATCTCAAATGACATGGACAAAACATTTAATAAAATTTATACCCTTTAGTGATGAAAAAAATCTCAGTAAACTAGGAATAGAAAGAAACTACCACAATGTAATAAAAGCTTTATAAGAAAGAGTCACTTCAAATATTACACACAAGATTGAAAAATGAATCTTTTCCTTTAAGATCAGCAATAAGGCAAGAATGCTCTCTTTTGCAACTTCTGTTCCACATGGTAGTGGGAGTCTTTAGTCAAGACAATTATGTAAGAAAAGCAAACAAAAGTCCTCCAAATTGAAATGATGGGGAAAAAATTATCTCTGTACCTAAATGATATGATTTTAGATTAAAAAAATATGCCTGAATATTACACACACACACACACACACACACACACAAACACACACACACACACACATACCACACATGTGTGCACAGAGTTATAACTAAAAACTCAATTCAGCAAGTTTATTGGATATGAACTCAACACAAAAAAATCAGTTGCATTTATGCACAGTAACAATCAACAATTTGAAAAGAAAATTAAGAAAATAATTTATAGTAGAATCAAAAATAACAAAATACTATAAGAGGTAAAACAAAAACAAAAACCTTGTACATTAAAAGCTACAAAACATTTCTGAAGGAAATAAGGAAGGCACAAATAAATGGAAAAATATCCCATAGCCTGAAAATTGTTAAAATGTTAATACTGCCCAGTCTGCAATAAATTTCACATATATTCTTAAATGATTAAAAAAGGGTGCCAAGATCATACAATGGGGAAAAGACAGTCTTTTCAACAAACGACCTTGAGAAAACTGGATACGGCATGCAAAAGAGTGAAATTTGACCCTTTCCAATGCCACTGCAAATCTTAACTTATAATGAATTCATAACCCAAATGTAAGACCTAAAATTATAAAACTCTTAGAATAAAACACAGGGAAAAAGCTTTATGATAATTGGACTTGGTGATATATATGACACCAAAGACATAGAAAAAGACAAATTATATTTTATGAAAATTATTTTAAAGTGTGCATCAAAAGACAGTATTAACAGAATTAAAAAACAATCCATCAAATGGGAAACATTATTTGCAAATATTGGGTTTGATAAGAAATTTTATTGTTCTGAATACATGGAGACTACCTAAAATTCAACAACAAAAACACAGACAACCAGATTTAAAAATAAATAAAAAACTTGATGAACTTTCCTCCAAAGAAGATACATGAATGACCAACAAGCACAAGAAAAAAAAAAAATGCTCAACATCACTAATCATCAAGTAAATGCAAATCAAAACTACAGTAAGATACCACCTCACATCCATTATGATGGCTATAATCAGAAAAACAGAAAACAAGTTTTGTCAAGGATGTGGGAAATTAGAACCCTTATAGACTGTTGGTGGGAATATAAAATGGTACAGTCACTGTAGAAAACAGAGGGAGAGTTTCACAAAAAATTTAAAAGAGTTGCCATATGAAAACAGGGTCTGTTTTGGAAGAGATATTTATACACTCATATTTATATCAGCATTCCTCACCATAGCTAAAATAAAGAAGCAAACTAAAGAGTCCTACGTTTGGATGAATGGATAAGCAAAATGTGCATAAAATGAAATATTATTCATCCCTAAAAACAAAGAACGTTATGACAGTCCAAAAACATTTGGTTTTGCTAAGGTAATACACTCATTTACAACTGAATATATTAGGTTGGTGAACAATTAATTGCTGTTTTTGCTATTACTTTCCATGGCAAAACCACGATTACTGTTTATCAAGCTAATATTTCTCAAAAGAGCTTGTGTTTTACAGAAAATACTTACATTTGTATAATGGCCTTCAACCTTTCTGACAAAAACATTTTGGGGAGGCGATACTGCTAGGTAATATTGCAACGACAAATGGTAAAACTAACTCAAAATGGGAGAGCTAAGAATGAGTCATAACTTAGATGCTTGAATTTATCTTGCCATTCTTAGGCTGATTCATGAGCACAGTTGCTTATTCAATCTAGGCATAATGCCAAATAATGCCAAATACGGTTTGAAATTTTATTTAGGTGTTGCTATTGCACTTGCATTATTTTCTGTGAATGAATTTAAGTTTCTTAATTAAGTCATCGTAAAACCAAAAAAGTATGACCATTATGTTTAGTGAAATTATTTCTGGATTACGTTTCTCTGTGTTAACAGTAGGATAGATCCTTCTTACTGCCTTGAGAACCTGTCTCTCCAGCTTTGTCATGAAAGCGAGGCTAGGACTTTGCCCTAAAACCACATATTCTTGGTTTCTTCCTCTCTTAATCTGATTCTCTCACTCCTTTACAAAGTTTTTGTTAGTTTCTGTTTTCTGTTTTCCAGAAACACTTTCTTAATAAGTCACTTGCAAAGAAATCTTGATAGTAAGGTTTTGTTCTGTGGAATTCACCCTATGCTGTCATTTACTTTTACTTCATTACTTCCACTGTTCAAGAACAATAATAATTCAATACCTATTGAATGCTAAATATGTGCCATATTTCCTAATATGGAATGTATGTCAGTGATACCAAGTCAGGATGAAGGTGACGGTGAACTCCAAAGAATTGTAGATTCAAAAAGATCAAAGATTATATCTGTTTCCCATAAATAGGTGTAATCTGGAGTTTGTATGGATTTTTCTATCAGCAGGGACAAATGGTCCTTCTATTTGTTTATCTTGTTCAGTAAGAACTCTTACACATACTAATCAAACATGGCAGTGTGTCTTTATAAAGAGCCAGAAGGAGCAAGACGAAGGTGAAGGGAATATCCCTCAGTTTCAAGACAGTTTTCAGCTTGTAAATGTAAAAGACAACCTTTAGTGTGACCTTATCACAAGGACAAGCTTTGTGGCAACAAGGATGGGAAATCTAGCCTTTATTTTGGGTAGTCATATGCTTAACAGATATTGACAGGGTATTTC
>NW_016107591.1:2297719-2299914 GCF_001604975.1 Cebus imitator | reverse complement strand
AGTGTTTTAGGCATTCCAAAAATGTGAATTAAAATATCTCAAAGCGTTCCTTATAACCAGTTAACTGTACCCCTGTTGTTATTTTAATTTAAGTAATAAATCTAAAATAGTTTTAAAAAGGATAAATTTGAGGCAAATCTAAGCATCATAAAAGTCTTAAATGCCTGCAGAAGATTTTTAAAGCCACTCAATATATTCTAGCATCCACCTTATTCCAACAGTCTGTTTGAAAGCAAGATTTCCTCTCCAGCAAAAAATCATTTTTGTTATATGACTCTAAAGAATTGTATCAGCTACTTAAATACGCAGAATTGTTGGTCTCTTTTGTGTTGTGATTCTGCAGAAATGTTCTCATGAATAAATATTTTGGAACCATCAATCTAGAAATGCAACATTCAGCAAGTCTGTTTAGAAGTATATTTACTGAGAAAATATCCATTTTACATAGAAAAAATATGTATTTAGGAAAATGTTCCACTGAGATAAAAAATGTATTTCATTCTGATTTCAAAGAGTTTCAGAACCCCTACCACTAATTCTCTCATGCAGGTTTGCAGAGAAATTTACCTAATTAATATGCTTTATTAAGAGATATTTAAAATTATCAGCTCACTTGATTTCTTAAAGACAATAAACTCCATGAAGATGAGAATGGTGATTCTTACATATTCACATCTTATTACTAGCCTTGCCTGCAATAGAAATACAATACATATATTTTGAATTAAGTACTAATTCATATATCTGCTAATGAGAAACAATGGACACTAGTATTTTACTTACTTTAGTGATACCGAATTGTGAAGTTCAGGAGAGGGGAATGGGATGAATGCCTCATTATGCTTGCTAGAAAACTCTATTTGTCAGATTCAATTGTGTGCCTACCTTCATTTATTTGGTAAACGCTGCAGTCATTTTATTATGAGCCAAATAACAAAGGAAACTAAAAAAAACATGAGCACAAATTTTCTAAAAGCCCCTGTACTCTTGCTTATTGTGTGTTATCTGTGTGCTGTTCTACAAAAACCATGAAGATTAACAGCAGGACCACATTATTCATTAATGTATGCATAAGGCTATAGACATTATTTCTATGATACAATGAGAATTTAGAAACTTTTTGAATAAAGAGATGAGTTAATAAGTAAATAAAAGAAAGGTAAAATGAATGAAATTCATATTACAAGCCAACCGAATTGGAAATTTTACTGTTGAGTTGCAGAAACAAATGTTAAGTCATTAGAGATTACACTCTGGAAATCATTCTGTATTCAGATAAATACTTTGTCTTAAAAAATAGAGGGAACTCCAGCTTCCTGGTAAGTGACTCATCTTGAGTTTAACAGAGAAGGAATGCCTGAATCCACAGGTAATATGTGTAGTCAAATCTCAATTGCAGAATAATCAAGGGCATGCAATGTTGTATGGATAAATTCATCATGTTAGAGTTAGAATTCAGTAAGGATTCATCCTGAAAGGGAAGATTCAAATAACCTATGACTGGAAAATTAGAAAACAGAATTGAATAGATCTAGCAAGAGAGTTAAAACAACTGGGTAGAAAATACATAGGAAAAAGCTCCTCTGGCGTACAGGGCATGAGATGTAATCACAGGAACTCTGCAACATCTTGATATGTTTGCAGACCTCAAACATATGATGCATATGTAATGCTGTAAACTACAAAATGGACCAAGCTACAAATTACTTATACAGGGCAAGTAGACTTTTTTCCCTTGATATCTTACCCCTTAAAAAAAAATCTCGAATCCTAGTACTCAGTCTCTCACAACCGCTTTTGATGTCATTCACTGGCACGATGCTGGTGTTTCTTTAGAGAGAGTTAAAAAAAAAAAAAAAACTCCTTTTCTTTTGTAGGGGAACTAACTAAGAGATCCAAGTTGCAAATATATGAACTCATTGAGCAGAAATATAAATGTCATTGCTAATGGTTATTATTTATGTGATTAATATAAATAATATAACCATTTTATGTAATTAATATAATAGAAATGTCTCATACGTGTAAGAGCACCTACTGTGTCCCTGGACTGTTTCCTTGTGTTCAAGGTAGGCAGATTTCCATTTATAAAATTCCAGTTAAATTATATAATTAGTTTAACTTAGGCACATTCTTTTGCTTACCTAAAAGATAGATAATATATTTGCTTGGAATAAATATAAACTATAAAAACA
>NW_016107591.1:2290372-2297673 GCF_001604975.1 Cebus imitator | reverse complement strand
TTGCTTTGTAAGTACTTTGACTACCAAAAAATAAATATGTTGCCGGGTACGGTGGCTCATGCCTGTAATTCCAGCTCCTTGGGAGTCTGAGGCAGGTGTATCACCTGAGGTCAGAGGTTCAAGATGAGCCTGACCAACATGGTGAAACCTCCTCTCTACTAAAAACACAAAATTACTAGGGTGTGGTAGCACATGCCTGTAATTCCAGCTACTCGGGAGGCTGAGGCAGGAGAATCGGTTGAACCTGGGAAGTGCAGGTTGCAGTGAGCTGAGATTGTGTCAGAATGGGCAACAAGAGGGAAATTTTGTCTCACAAAAATAAAAATTAAATGTTTAGTCAGTTTCAGAGCTATTTTGAAATTTTACCTGAGCAAAAGATAATGAGTAAAAATTATTTTAAAATACTATAGCTTTTTACTGTGACTGGGATCAAGGAAGAAAGAAAGAAAACAACACAGATCAATATTCTTATTTTTATTTTTTGTCATTTATGAAGGAATAATTATAATTTCAGATTAGCTATATTTTAGTTTTAGTAAGTGAAGCTATAATTTAGAAAAAATTAAAAATATCATAAAAATTAAATAATCATGGATTTGTTTCTATCCATTTTCACTAGAAACTTTAATATACTCTGCTTCAACTCAGTATCAAGGAAAGTAACTTCCAGAATTATTTTCTGTAAAGAGATTCTTATTCAATACAATGATAGCAGCATAATCAATTGTTTTATGCACTATTTTTGTTTTGTTTCCTAATGGGATAATTCTTTAAAGAACATAATTCAAATAGATTTGTAACCATGGGTTGTAAAGAAACACTTATATTTTGGTAATTCTATGTCAGAAGACAATATAACATAAGATGAATACAAATGTGATTAGAGATATAGAATGGCAGCCAATCATAATCACCCATGGTGAAGAGAAATTTCATGGAGTGAAACTCTGAAGGCATTGCTTATCTTCCTCTTAAAATGAAAATCGGCTAGCCACAATGAAAATGGGTTGCTCCTCAGCATGTCTTAATTTACTGAATAATGACTTTGCTTTTATGGTACAAATTCAAGTCAGAAGAGGGACTCAAAGAGTACTCAGTGGGAAGTAACTGTACCTCCCTAGAGCTGATGAACTTCAGAAGTGAGATAAGTTGAGGAAAGAGTGGAAATCAGTCATCATACTGTATCTGTAGCAAGCACTCAGACTGATAATGTAACGGATATAATAGATATTGATGCTTCCCAACAGAGATGAATGGTTGAAGAAAAAAGGAGGAAATTTTCAGCTCCTCTTGATTTCATATTATTCTTCTCATGACTGGTGCTTGAAAGCTAGTAAAATGATTCAAGAATACCATTATTCCTGGAATGTATCTAATTGGATAAATGGCGGCAGGTTATGGCTTCCACTATTGGAGAGGCAGTTATAGTTACTTTATATTTTTGTTTAAGGCACCTTTATGATGCTCAGTGAATTTTGTTATTTTTGAAAAACTAAGATAATAATGCTTTTATCCTTATTTTTAGAAATGTGTTGGCACTTCAAGGACTGAATCCAAACCCTATTACATTCCATTATCAGTAAAAAACTAGAGGATGACATTAGAAAAACACCTACCTTAAAACATAAAAAAAGAAAATATAGATTTCATTTATGTTATAATATTTACTTAGTACTCTTATTCTTCAGAAAACAAAAAATACAGTCTTCATAAATAACCTAATTTTAGTCACATGAACATGATAATAGATATCTACATATTTATTTAAATTTTATGGTAATTTACCAATAAGTATAGTACAAAATGACCTGCAAATAATTTGGAAATAAGAAGGAAAAGATAAACAAACACAACCATTCTTATGCCTGTCAGGGAAATGAGGTCACAGGACAACCAAAATCCTCAAAATTATAGAGATAAACAGGTAGATACAGAGAATCACAACTTATCTGAGCAGAAATTTACTGGCAGAAACCTCCATGAATCAGTAAAACGGTAGGAAAACCTAAATTATAATTGATTAATTGCTGGAGGCTCAGTGTGGGCAAACCCAAGAGACAAAAAAACAAAACACAGTCTCCAGGAAGATTCAATGATAGAAGGGCCCTCATGCTTTTGTTAGCTTTAGCTCCAGGAGTTGTCTCAGGTTTTCATAGTGAATATAGAAGAAAAATACTATCAGATGTGCAACAGGGTGGGCAGAAAAGAAATCATTTGAAATATTACCAGAGAATTCCGTAGGTAACAAGGCCAGCATTCAGGAAAAAACAATTGTATCAGGGCCTAACCTGCTGAGGTTACATCAGAGACGGTCCTACCTAGGGGAAGGGAATTAGCAGACTCCAGCTGACCTTAGTCTTCCACGTAAGGAAAAGGATATATACAACTGAAGCCTCTCCTTCAGCCATCCTGCTCTACCTACCCAGGGGAAAAAAGAAGAAGCACTTGTGAGGTTTACAGTCTAAGGGCACAGAGTCACCAAAAGGCTGAGACCTAACCATAGAACTAAAGAACATGTCCCCTGCCCTGACATCTTACAACCACATTATTAAAGTCTTGTTTAATGTAGTTCCTTTTGCCCAGTAAATCACCTCTGCTAAGCACCACAAAAATTACAAAGCACAATAAAAGGATAAAAAATACAGTCTGAGGAGATTGAACAAGCATCCAAACCAGAATAATGTATGCCAAGATTGTTAACAATTTTAGAGCAGAATTTTTAGAAACCACAACTAACATTCAAATAATTTTAATGGAAAAAGCAGACGACATGCAAGGACACATGAATAATGTAAGCAGAGATCAACATTCTCTAAACAATTTTTTTCTACATGTTAAAGGTAAAAAACAAAAAAAAAAAAAAAAAAAAAAAAAAAAAAAAAAAAAAAAAAAAAAAAAAAAACCTAGGCGTATTATATTCAAGCTTCAGAAAACCAAAGACAAAGAAAACATGAAGTCAGAGGAATAGAACAACTTAACTATAGGGGAGCAAAAAGGAGAATTACATTTAACTTATCTTCATAAGCCATGCAAACAAAACAAGAGAGTGGAGAAATATTTAAAATGTTGAGTGAACAAAAACCTGCCAACGTGGAATTCTGTACCTTGTGAAATAGCCCTTTCAAAGAAAAGAGAAAGATTAAACAACTTTTTAGACAAACAAAAATTAAGGAAAAATGTTACCAGGAGAGTTGCCTTGCAGGAAATGTTAGAAATGTGTCAGAGATAAGGATAATATAAATTAGAAACTTGTTTCTTCATGAAGAAAGAAAGAACTTCAGACAATGAATACTAAATGTAGAAGGAAAATATGTATTCTACTTGTTCTTAATTTAAAAGATAACAGTTTTTCCAATATATTAGGTAAAGCTTATTTCATTATATATATTCATATATAAAATAAATATATATATAAGTATATAATGAAATACATGATTATATGTACATTTGTCTATATAAATATATAAATTATATAAAATTTATGTTTATATGTAACTATATATAAAATACAGAAAAATATGAAAAATATGTTTTTTTCTCACATTTGTATGTGAGAAAATGAATGATAGCAACGATGCAGGGACACCAAGGAGAAATTGGGAAGATGTTGTGTTTAACAACATAATTGTACTATTCAGAAAACAATATACTATATTTGTGATCTGCAGTGGAAACAGTGCTTAAATGAGAGATACAAATGTCTATCAGAAACTCTACAGCAACTACTAACAAAAATAAAAACACAAATAGAAGTATAATTGATATACTTAAACAAGAAAATGAATCATATAAAATGTTCAAATAAAATTACAAAAGGTAGTAAAAGTATGGAAAACAAAAGCAAGAAAAAGAACAAATAGGACACAGTAAAAAAGCTGGTAGATATTAATCCAACTCTATTAACAATCACCTTAAATGTCAATGGTCTAAGTACACCAATGAAAAGATAGACACAGAATGGATCAAAAAACAAGATCCAAATATATGTTGTCCCTAAGAAATCAACTGTAAATATAGAAACATACAGATTAAAGGTAAAAGATGGAGATTACAACAAATATAGACAATAACTCAAAGAAAACAGGAATATCTATATTAATTTTAGATAGAAGTTACAGTAAGGAAATTATCAGAGATAGAGAGGAATATTACATAATGACAAAAGCATCAATACTACACAAAAATACAACAACCTTTAACATGGGTGGCTAACAAGAAAGCATAAAAGCATATAGAAAATTAGAACTGCACATAGCTAAGCCCATTATTTTTGTTGGAGACTTCAGCATGTTCCCAAAAATAGTTCCAGCAGGCAGAAAATCAGTAAGGACATAGATGAACACAACACCACCACTAGTCAAATAAATATAATTTATATCTATGAATTACTTCATTCAACAAGCAGAAAATACATTTTTCTCAAGCTCATATGAAATATTCACTAAGGTAGAAAATATTCTGAGCCATAAAGCATGACTTAACCAATTTAAAAGACTAGAAATCATACAAACCCTGTTCTGAGAGAAAAATGAAATAAACAAGAAATCAATAACAGAATAATAGCTGGAAAATCCCTAAATACATGGAGATTAAAGAGCATCCTTTTATATAACACATGTCTATTTAAAAAAAAAAAAAAACTTAAGAAAAATGTTTAACATTTTTATCTAAATGAAATTGAAAATACAATTTTTAAAAATCTGTTAGATGCAGTGAAAACAGTGCTTAGAGGAAAATTTATTGCATATAAGAAAAATGAAAAGATCTAAAATCAATATTCTAAACTCACATGTCAGCAGACTATAAAAAGGATAAATTAAATCCAAAGTTAGTAGCATATAAGAAATAATAAAATATTAAAACAGAAATCAATGAAATTGAAAGCTGGGGATGAAGAGAGAAAAATCAATGACAGCAAAGCTGGCTTTTAAAAAGATCAATAAAATCAATAAGTTCCTAGTCAGATAAACTAAGAGAAATAGAGGAATGACACAAATCACTGATACCAGAAATGAAAGAAATCATAATTATACATTCATGGGCCATTAAGTGAAAAATAAATAAATATTAAGAACTCTATGCCCATAAATTTTATAAATTGGAGTGAAATGTATCAATTCCTTGAAAGACACAATCTGCCAAAGCTCATACAAGAAGGAAAATACAATCTGAATAGGCATAAATCTATTAAAAGAATAGAATCAACAAAGAAAACCTTCCAAAATAGAAAGCATGAGTTCTTGATGGGTTCAAGGATGAATTCTCCCGAAATTAGGATCAAGATAAGCATGTTCCATCTCACCACTGCATTTCAGTATTGTACTAGAAGTCCTAGCTAATATATTAAGACAACAAAATAAAATAAAATTTATACAAAATTGGAAGAAATGAATAATACTATCTTAGTTCACTGATGGCATTATTATCTATGTAGAAATCTGAGAGGATATATCTTAAAAACTAGAGCCAATAAGTGATTATAGCAAGATTGAAAAATACAGTTTATACGTAAAAATCAAACACTTGTTCACAATGAACAATTGAAATTTGAAAATAAAAACATATTAATCTTTAGATTAGTGCCCCTAGCAAATGAAATATTGAGCATAAATTCATGGAATGTATGTCCAAGATCTACCTGAGGAAAACTACAAAACTGATTAAAGACAGCAAGTAACTAAATATTCTATGTTCTTGAATAGATAGACTCAATATGGTCAAAATGTCAGTACTTCTCAAATTGTTCCATAGATGGAACACCATTCTCATCACAATTTCAGCAAGCTATTTCATGAATATAGACAAACTTACTCAAAAGTTTATATGCAGAGCCAAAAGACCTAGGATAGCCAATTCACTATGGAAGGAGAAGAAAAAGTAAGAGGACTGACATTACTGAATTTCAAGACTTACTCTAAAACTACAGTAATTACACAGTGTTACATTGCAACAAAAAAGACAGATAGATGAATGTAATCAAGCAGGGAGCCTAGAAATAGACCCACATAAGCAGAGATAGTTTTTTCAACAAATTGTGTTGAAAGTAGTGGTGATTAATAAGCAAAGAATTGAATCTAGACATGGATCTTACTGTTGTCAAAAAAGTTAACTGAATATAGGCCATATACCTCCATGTAAAATGCAAAACTATACATCCATAAAAACAGTGGAAAACCTAGATTATCTTCAGAATGATTATGAAGTTTTAGATACTGCATCAAAGTCATGATCTATGGAAAAATAATTCATAAACTTCACTTTATTAAAATGAAAAACTTGTGCTCTGAAAAATCAAGGTCAAGAGAATCAATTGAAAAAAAACACAAACTGGAAAAATTATTTGCAAATGATATGTCTGAAAAAAATAAATAGTACTCAAAATTCAACAATAAGAAAATAACCTGCTTTAAAAAATAGTCCAAAGACCTAAACATACACCTTATCAAAGATACACATGGTAAGAAGGCAAATAAAAGATATTCAGTATCATAGGCCATTGGGAAAGTGTGAATTTAAACAAGATACCACTACACTCTAATTAGCATGACCAAAATCCAAAATGTGATAACATCAAGTGTTGGCAAGGGTGTAGAGTAGCAGGAGCTTTCTTTTTTTAATTGCTGGTAGAAAGGGGAAACGATATGGACGGTTGTAAAGCAGTTTGCAAAGTTCTGACAAAACTAAACATGCCTTTACCACACAATCCAGCTAGTAAACTCCTTGGTATTTACTCAAAGGTTTTCTCCAAACAAAAACTTGCACATGGATGTTTCTAGCAACTTAATTCACAATTGTTAGAGCTTGGAAACAGTCCAGTTCTTTTTTCAGTAGCTGAGTGGATGAACTGTTGGACATGTAGACAATGAACTATTAATCTGCGCTAAAAAGAAATGAGCTATCAAGCCTTAAAAAAGACATGGAGAAGGCTTAAATGCATATAAGTAAGTGAAAGCAGCTGATCTGAAAGGCTACCTGATTCTCATGCAACATTTGGAAAAAGGCAGAACTATGGAGGCAGTAAAAAGGTTAGTGGTTACCAGAAATTAGGCAGGGGGAAGGTTAGTGGTTGCTAGAGATAAACAGGCAGAGCATATATGAGTTTAGCACAGTGAAACTTTTCTGGATATGTATTATTACACATTAGTTGGAATTCATAGAATATACAACATTGAGCGTGAGCCCTAATGAAAACTATGGACTTTGGCTGATGATGATATGTTATTGTGGGTTCATCACCTGTAACAAATGCACCACTGTAGTGGGATATAGATGGCGAAGGAGATGTTTGTATGGGCAGAGGT
>NW_016107591.1:2287831-2290277 GCF_001604975.1 Cebus imitator | reverse complement strand
TGTATGGGCAGAGGTGTATGTGGGATATAGATGGTGAGATGTTTGTATGGGCAGAGGTGTATGTGGGATATAGATGGTGAGGGAGGTGGTATGTTTGTATGGGGAGAGGGAGGACAGAAGTTATATAGGAGTTTTCTGTGCTTTCTGCTCAATTTTGCTATAAAACTAAAGCTGCTTTAAAAATAGTTTATTAATAAAAAGAAAACTTTGGACAGGTGCTGTAATTATATGACAATTAAAATATTTTAGGCCAGGCATGGTGGTTCACACCTGTAATCCCAGCCCTTTGGGAGGCTGAGTTGGGTGAATCATGAGACTAGAAGTTTGAGACCAGCCTGGCCAACATAGTGAAACCATGTCTCCACAAAAAATACAAAAATTAGCCTGGTGGGTGCCTGTAGTCCCGGTTACTCGGGAGGCTGAGGCAGGAGAATCCTTTGAATCCAAGAGGGGGAAGTTACAGTGAGCCAAGACTCAAGACTGCATCCCTGCACTAGAGCCTGGGGGACAGAGAGAGACTGTCTCCACAAAAAACAAACATGCAAACAAACAAAAACTTAAAATAATCTTCGTTATTGAATTCAATTCAATTCTTAATGTCAAAATATGAGTTCTCCAATACCAATACAGTTAGAAAATCTGATGTGATAGGGAAAATAGGACAATATTCATAATAGAATGAGAAGGACATTGTGGATTTCATGGTCTTTGTTTTGAATTCTGTGTTACATTCTGATTTATCTGCAATCTTATTTTTATTATTTGGATTTTATGCTGTTAAAAAAGCTATGTGAAGAAAGAAGGTGAATATTTTAAAAAATTTTTTCAATTTCAAATTTGATAAACTTGTTTTAATTTCTCACTATTACATTTGCAAAATCTAACACCCGTAATCCCAGCACTTTGGGAGGCCAAGGCGGGAGGATCACAATGTCAGGAGTTCAAGACCAGCCTGATCAACATGGTGAAAGCCTGTCTCTACGAAAAATACAAAAATTAGCTGGGCGTGGTGGCACTCCCCTGTAATCCCATCTACTCAGGAGGCTGAGGCAGGAGAATTGCTTCAACCTGACAGGCAGCGGTTGCAGTAAGCCAAGATTGTGCCACTGTACTCCAGCCTGGGCAACAGAGCAAGACTCCATCTCAAAAACAAAACAATTGCAAAATTCATATAATGTCTAACATTTGATCTATGCTTATTATAAAATTATAAAATTATTTAAAAATTATTTCTGAGTCAAAATTTAGTAACTTAAAATTTGGGGAGGTGATTTTATTGTTTAGTAGGCAAACAGTGAAAAGAATATGTGATTCTTTCAAATGAACCAAGTATTTACATGTAACTAACATTCAGGTGTGTTCAGAATTCTTTGGCAAAATCAATAATTTTGTTCATACACATACATACATGCTGATTAGAAGGGCAGCAACATGACAAATTCACAACTAATAATTTGTAATTGAATTATAGGTTAATTATGCTTTAACAAAAGTTATATATTCTGTTGTTCTATTTTATTTTGAACATATAATTGTTTCAATCAGAATAGATATTTTATTCCATGAGGAAATGGTACACAGGGAAATTGACCTTTGAGTTAGTCTCACAATAAACAGGAAAGAATGCTGGATTATTTTATAAAAATTAATTATAGGTGGAGAGCAAGTGGGCAAAAATCTAGAATATCCCAAGCAGCTAGGAGGAGTTAGGAGGAGGAAATGATTCTTAAGAAAGCAATGGTGGGAGTTTTCCATCATGCCTACTAGAAACCCCACTCCATGTATATAAGATCAGTGGTACATTCACAGGAGATGGCAGAGTGGGTAGGTGGGGGACTGAGAATCTTGTATCTTTATTTGGGAGTATTTTACTTTGTCTTCCGATTTATGTAGCTCAGTGCATAGAAATGAATTTCCATATCTTCTTTTATGAAGGAAATCTATATTTTAATTATACTAGATGTTATTTTCCCACCTGTAGTATAACAGCCCCACTTTGAAGGTGACTTTTATAGTGTTATAATATGAAATTATAATGAACACAGTCCAAACAAAATGTAATCAAAATTAAGAGATGTAAAATATTTTCTATAGAAAAAAATAAAAAGGACAATATAAATTACTTTTTAAAATTTTCTGTTCCAGATATCTCCAAAATCTAAACTATTCATTAAATATGCATGTAAACTGATTAGTAAGCTAGTATCTTAAAAAAGGAAAATTTTGCATTTTTTTCCAAACAACTGAACAGTAAAATACATTGCTTTTTCTCCTTTTTTAATCAATAAAATTGTTAAATTTATAGGTGTTTTTAAAATTTCTATAAAACCTGTGAGTTATATATTGAAACCTAAAGTTTCCTATTTTCTAGTTTTGTGTATACAAAAGTATTTGTATTATATTAATCTTGATTATAAGGAATACTTTTTTTTTTTTTTTTTTTTTT